>NW_003805505.1:756745-762367 GCF_000255335.2 Galendromus occidentalis
TCCACTTTCCCGTTTTCCCGCTCTCCCGTTCCCCCACTTTCCCGTTTCTGGAACTGTTCTTTGAGAGCTTCCCACTGCGATCCGCACAAGAAGGCCTTCTACTTAGCTCCTTGAAGAACGAGGATCTCTCAGTGAGCGCCGACGCCGACCCGATTTCAGTCCATTCGGTAAGCGGCATTCTCATTCGGAGCCGGGAATTCGAATAGACGGAGGAGAATAGGAGAGCGATGAAGTGCAGCCATCTCATGGTAGGCACTTGATAAGATTCGCTCGAATGCCATGATGTCAAAATCGCAGTCGATCGCAATCGTAGGAAGTCCTCGAGGGGGGAAACCTTCGAAAGATGACGTTCGTCTCAAGAATTCCTTGGAGTTCAATAGAATTCGGACCCGTTATTCGGACCGATTATTAATCTGTGGAAGACGATATCGCGGGGCTTATTCCCTGACGAGATTGATTTCCTTCCGGATAAACATGGTGAGCTCGCGGAAGCTCCTCTCACAGTTTTAGATCGAACGGTGGAAATGAGAGAGAGAGATTCGTAGATAAGTCAGCCTACGATGCCAGGGAATAGGTTCCTCATCTAATCGACCCTCCATCAGAGATCGTCGAGTTCTCGACATTGGATATCAAGTACCCGCGATCGGCTGTGTTGCAGCCCCTTTCCCACAGGAGACCGCCGAAGCAAGGATCGGCCTCAATATCAGATAGATATGCGTCCACGGTGTTCCTCGTATGCCGCACGGCAGGTTCCGGGGCATGGAATCGAGTTCCGACTTCTCACTCAGAGTGTGTAGGAGTCTAATAAGGACACTTACATGTGGAGTGAGTTCGGCTTTTGGTACACGTTGAGCGATCGTAGAGCTGTACGGGGTATGGGAAGAGGTAGCCCGAGCTAAGAGAAGACACGTCTGTCTCCGGCTTACACTCTGAGCTGAGCCTTTCGAACGTGTAGCGATGGCTGAGGCTTACAGTGTCAGGATGGTTACCTGCCATCGCAAGATGTTGCGCGACGTCCTCCGACTCTATTTTCCGATTTGGTAGTCTCATTTTCGGGCGACTTGCTGCGACTGAAGTGTTCACGCAGCACTGCCGCTAAGGGAGTCCGCTTTACATTAGGCTCGAATACACTCCGAGTGAAAAGCGTGCGCTAAGGGAACACACGTCTTCCATTCTATGACAAGCACTTCGAATCTGTGGCATGAGGGGGAACTACGTCTCCGTGCTAAAACAATGCTACAATGGAGCGTGTGACTCTTACCTATGATTCGATTCGAGCCCGGCACGAGTACACCGATGGTGCGTGTTCGAGCTGCAGTGTTCCGAACGGAGTCGTTAACCGCCGAGGGAGATCACCGAATGGAAGTGAACCAGATCAAGTGAAATCCCTGAGGACCTCAGCCCTGAATATTAACGGGGGCAGAAACTCGAAGAAGAAATGGGCGGTTGTTGAAGAAGAAGTCCTGAAGACGGCACGGATATCTTATTGGTAAGTGAAACGAAACTTATGAATTAGGAAGCACCCCCTAGAATCCACGGATACGAATGGATAGGAAAAAATAGACAAGGAACGTCGGGGAGGGAAGCCTTCGGAGGAGTCGGAATACTCGCAGCACAACATCTAGAGCTTGAATTAAAAGGCTCGGGGGATGATTGGGTTGCGGCAACGCTCAAAAACGGAGCTGAGGAATGGCTTATAATATCAATATACTGCCCTCACTCAGTCTCGAAGTCGAATAGACAGCTCAACTCCTTATCTCAATTCATCGACCAAAGATGCTAAATGAAAGGAGTGGTGATCGGAGAAGATTTGAATGCTCACACACATCTCTTGCGAGAGCACAACAACACGAGAGGCAGACTATTATTGGAGTTTGCGGATCGGCAAGGAATGGTTATCTTGAACTCGTCTGACCTATGCGAAGGCCGAAACACGAGGAAAGAGGCCACCATCGACTACATCTTATGTAATGACACGGTATATAGAACGTGTCAAAACATAATAGTGGACGAAAGGAGGGTCACACAATTGAGTGACCACAACCTTATAAGTATGACATGTCACATATGGGTGAATGAAACCAAACAAAAGGCGAAGAAGTTTATAATATTATAAACGAATTGAAAGCAGCTAATATCGCAATGGAGAAAATTGAGAGGGCAGAAGAGCTACAGCATAAAGTAGACTACCTGACCTTCAAAGAAGCGATCCGAGAAGGCATTCGGAGAGCCATCGAAATGACAAGAAAAAGTAGCGATAATATTTTTAACTCACCTGGGCTAAAAAAGCTCTTAAAGAGAAGAAAGAGGCGAATAAGAAATGGAGGGAAGCGATGAGAACCCGAAACTGGCATGAGATACTACGAACGGAGGCTGAATTCCGACATAAACAGGAACAGCTAAGCGAAGCTATCTCAAACGAAGAGAGGAAGAGTTACGAGAATCTCAGTAGGAAAATACTTGAGGGCCCTCGTCACGAGCGATCGAAAAGGTTTTGGAGGTATGTGTCTAATCATACAAAACAAAATCGACGCCCCATCATAATTAGAGACGGGAACGGCGCTAAAATCCCCCGAGACGGAGTCAGCGAATACCTAACGAGAATAGGATGTACCATGCTGATGGCCGAGAGATGCCCCCAAAATACCCACGAACCGCTAACGCTGGAAAGCTTGGGAATTCAAACGAGCAAGATTGGAGATGGAGGCGATATTATCCCGCATACCCAACAAGACAGCTACAGAACTAGATGAAATTCCTGCGGGCATCTTGAAACATATGAAGACCGAAGGACTAGACTATATTTAACAGATCTAATCAACGACATCTTCGAAGGGAGAGAACCCATTCCAGAAGACTAGCTACGTGGGCGAGTCTCACTGCTCGAGAAACCGAACTCCAGAACGGGAGACCTGGAAACGTACAGACCAATAACTGTATCCACGGTGCTCTACAGGATATTCACGAAGATATTAACTGCGAGAATAACTGAACGGATGGAGAAGGATAAGATACTCGGAGAAATGCAGTGCGGTTTCAGACGGGACAGACGTGGAGAAGATAATAAATTCATCCTGACGTCAGCGATCGAGTTCGCTCGAAAACAAAGGAAAGGAATGCTGGCATGCTTCCTGGACTGTTCGAAAGCGTACGATCGAATATCCCGCACGAAGCTATGGGGAAAACTGGAAGACCTGGGTATGAACACCAGTTGGATCAAGGTGATAAAGACGATCTACTCCAATAATAGTGTGAGAATCGTCACCGGCGAAGATACGTCGATGAGCCTACGGACGAACGTGGGTCTCACTCAGACAAGGATGCCCGATGTCACCGATACTCTTTGCGCTATACATAGCGGACCTGGAGACGGAGCTGATGCAATCAGGTTGCGGATTTGAGCTGTCAGTTATGAATGATACAGGAATCGCGAACCCAAAGATACCAGGAGTTCTCTACGCAGATGACCTGGTTTTGATTGCACACACCTACAAGGAAGTGGAGAAACTCCTCCGCATTACCACGAAGGTGGGTACGGAGAGTGCAATGATGATATTCAACGCAGAGAGGCTTGGTGAAGTAGCCCCCTGTGAGATTCAGGGGCAAGACATCGAATTTCGGGATAGCTATAAATATCTGGGAATTACCCTCTGTGATCAACCGAACTACCTGAACCAACAGGAACTGAACTGGAAGAGGGAGGCAAGGAAGGCTAAACAACAATTGCACGCCCAATGTTTATGGACCTTCAGATTCGAAATCACACGAATACAATGGAAGGCAACGGGAGTAGCGAGACTCACATACGCGAATGCGATATTAGCGTCTCGAACCTCAAACCAAATGCCGGCTGAATTCGAAAGAATTCAGACTGCAGTTGGAAAATAGGCACTGGGAATGAACGAATATAAAGTTGCGAACGAGTTCGTACAAGGCGAACTCGGATGGTCAACCTTCGTATCGAGAGAAGCGCAGAGCAAGATACGATATTTCGCGAGAATAAGCGCGATGGAGCCCGACCGATGGCCACGCATGATACTGTCCATGATGGCCACAACGAAGATAACGACAGCAGCGCTCAGAAGAATGTGCCACCTCAGCGATAAATACTCATGCGGAAACGTACCATTAGTACCATTAGTGGTATACACAGACGACCTCAAACCGAGAATGAATCTTTTCAATAATACGGTGAAGAAACATACTAGAGAAAAGATGGAAGAGCTGTGGAGAGAGGGAATAAACTCTAAACCCAGCCTGGAATTGTACAGCATATGGAAGGATACAGCCACCCCAACATATGGACTATATAGAAATCGTCGAGGGAGCGCTCTGTTAGCCCTAGCAAAGCAGGGATGCTACCGACGAGGTCGCATAGAGCGAAGTACCAACGGATCGAGCCGCACTGTTTGAAGTGTGGCTTAGACGAAGAAACCATTCCTCACATTATGACGGAATGCACTCCTCACCACTTCGATATTGACGAAGTGGCTAGAAGATTGGGTTTCTTTTAACAAAGTGACGGAAATCTGATGAGGAAAACAAGAAGACTGCTGGAAGAATGGGAAAGAGAAGCCCGAAGGATCTGCTGAGAAATCGCCCCTGTCTGTCTGTCTGTATGTCCGGGGTACCCTATAGACTCGAAAACGGCTGAGCCGATCGTCGTGAAAATTTAGGAGCGTGTTCTGGGGGATCCAGCGGTGGTTATAGAGGGGTCAGTTCTCCGATGCGATGAGTCCTTCTGCCTTAAAAAAATTATTTGAGTGCTCCACCCACGAAAATACGAAAACTCGGAAAAAAATTGAAAAATGGGGAATTCGCGAAATTCACAATCGCCTGAACCGGTCGCCGTGAAAATTCAGGGGTGGGTTCCCGGGAGCTTCAGGAAGTTCATATGAGAGTCGTCGTTCTCATGTGATGGGTCCTCCCACCATAAAAAAATTATTTGAGTGGTCTTCTCACCGAGAATCAAAGATTTCATAGAGGGAAAGACGGGAATTCGCAGGATTTTTTTAACGGCTGGACCACCGCGAGGGGCGGATTCTCGGGGGCTCCTAAGGAGGCTATCGGGGGTTGCCGTCCCCATTGGCCTCTGCCTTTCTACTCTATCTCGCAGAAAATTGCTGTAGCCGTAAAGGGTATAGATTTTCCGAAGGACATCTATCTATCTATCTATATATATAAAAACGTATGTCTGTTTGTCTGTCTGTCTGTCTGTGTCCGGGGTACCCTATAGACTCGAAAACGGCCGAACCGATCGTCGTGAAAATTTGTGAGCGTGTTCTGTGGGATCCAGCGGTGGTTATAGGGGGGTCAGTTCTCCGATGCGATGAGTCCTTCTACCTTAAAAAAATTATTTGAGTGCTCCACCCACGAAAATACGAAAACTCGGAAAAAAATTGAAAAATCTGAAATTCGCAAAATTCACTAACGCCTGAACCGATCGCCGCAAAAATTCAGGGGTGGGTTCCCGGGAGCTTCAGGAAGGTCATCTGAGGGTCGTCGTTCTCATGTTATGGGTCCTCCCCCCATAAAAAAATGATTTGAGTGGTCCTCTCACCGAGAATCAAAGATTTCATCAAGGGAAAGACGGGAATTCGATTTCCGGAGGACATATCTAAT
>NW_003805505.1:762740-766871 GCF_000255335.2 Galendromus occidentalis
TTTTCCAGAGAACATATGGAATAGAAACGGGGGTACGGCAGAGTGGGGACACTGGGAAGTGGGGGAAAACGGGAAAGCGGGGAAACGGGAGGGCGGGGGAACGGGAGAGCGGGGAAACGGGAAAGCGGGGAAACGGGAGAGCGGGGAAACGGGAGAGCGGGGAAACGGGAGAGCGGGGAAACGGGACGCGCACCCAGAGCACGCGCGCCCAAAGCAAGCGCACCCGGAGCCAGCGCATGTGTAGTGAGTCTAGCGTCATACTTCTATGATTCCGAATCTCTAACGTGATCGTTGGTCTCCTCTCAATTGCAAGGAAATATGAGCGCCCCGAGCAGGACCTAAGCTAAGCTAGCTCGAGCTGACTTAACCTAACCTCCACTCCATTACGTCACTCTCACCAGTATATGTATAGACCCGCTCATCTTCGTCCTCTTCAAAACACCGTCCAGATCCATAACCCTACCGCAAATTGAATCGAATGTATATGTCTGTCTGTACGTATCGCGATTACTCTCGAACAAAAATTCGGAATTCGTCGATTTTTCTGTAATGAAGCTAGGAGTTGCTAGGGAAGGATATAGGCCAATCAAACTCTATGAGGGTTCAATAGTCAGGCTCATTTTTCTCTCTTCCCTTTCGTTTCTTTACAGTGCGACCTCAACTTGAGTCAATGACTCGTGCCTTGGGCTCAAGTCGAGGAACGACACAAGTTAAGGATAGGTTCCCCCAGTTGCTCGAGAAAGGACTTCTCCAGTCCTTCTCTCTTCCGTGGGGAAGACACTTTCGTGTTCGCTTGTAGAACGCCAAGGTGTAGAAAGCCACTATATTTTACGGAAACTGTGAGATGAAACTCTTGAGTCGGATGAGAGTCACACGAATCCAATGTAGTGAGGACTCTCGTGTGTACGTGAAAATTCGGGGAAATAGTGGATCCGTCTCTAGATGGGGGCGGAGCGATCAGCTCGTGCTTGATAGTTCGATTCGCTTCGGAAGTAGCCCGGTCGTTCGACCATCGCGCTATGAGATCTTTCGAAATAATAATCCAAGTTCGGTACTTGTGGCCATCGTCTCGGAACATATTCAAGCCAAAGAGACTTTTAAGCAGGGTATCGGAGTCGATTGGATGGGGATGAGTTACGGCAAAACTTTTCTCGGCGAGACAATCCCCTAGACCTCTTTCAGATCAAAAGAGGGTATTTGGCAGAAAGACGTCAGGACACAGGACGGAATCCGATGAATGAAATGAACGAGCAAAGGAAGACACCGCCTGAGTCCAGCTCTGCTATGCGGTCTCCACGAGACTGGTCGACTCGTCCCTCACGACCTGCTCTTCCAACCTCCACGAGACTAAAGCCGCACGATCGATGTGACCTCGTCACATTCTCGAGACGTCATCGTCGGAAAGCAAGGCTCCCACAGGCGGCGAATGTTGAGTGAATCGATCCAATGCATCAATTTTCCAAGGCCACCTTGTCTTGGGATAGATTTCCACGTGGCCTCGGAACCGTCGGGAATTCTTTGAGAGCGAAGCGAAGAATCCATCTCTGAAGGATCGAAGTTGAAGTCTGGAGGGGATGATGTCCCACGAGCTCAATCAATTATTAGACCTCAAATTCCGATCGAAAACGTGTCGCCCCCGAATGCCTCCCACGACCTCGACTCTCCCTTTTCCTCTACCCCCTCCCCCTCTTCCCGCCCCCTCGAAATGTAGTCCTCCTCCTGAGGGACTGAAAATATTGAGAACTCGTCGCGTGCATCACTCTCATTCCCTCGGACGAAAGTTTGAATGGTTTCATGGGGCGCGGAAGTACAGTACACTTCTGTCCCTCACCCAGGTGAGACCAGAATCTCTCATACCCATGTTTCACATTCTTCTGGTTAGAGAAGTTTTTTATAATAAAGCTGAGTCTCATAATGAGTGATTTCCGGTACAGCGATATTCGCATAGGACCTTGAGGCTGGATTCCTTTTGGAACTTCCTATATATATTATCGCAGGATCATATGGACCCATCTTCTTCTCTATGTATAAATCTTTAAGTGTGTCTGTTTGTACACTTGTGTCATTGTAACTCTTTAGAACTTCAGAGGTTCTCCACGAAATTTCGGCTGCAGCTCCGGACAGGTCTGTGGGAGGTTTCTGTGGGTTTTGTTCCGTGGACCATTACCGGGTGTACGTCACAATGCCGATTTTCGGGTTTTCTCCTCAGCTTCGTTTTTCTTGGGGACAGGCATCATTGGGAACAACGAAGTTCAAACAATTTTGTAGAGCGGCGCAGGACAACTGACTTTGTGATCCTCTCAGCCATCCGGTTTCTGGCCCAGTTGGTTTTGGCCCAGTTGGTCCATTGGCCTAGTAGGTTTTTGGCCCAGTTGGTGTTTGGCCCACTTGGTTTTGGCCCACTTGCACGTGTTCGATTGTAGAGACGAGGCGGGAGAGGGGAGTGAGCGAATGACGCGAGAGATATGTGTGAGGAATGGACAAATTGGGGAACTTAAACTTTCGGGAGAACGGGGAAACGGGGAAAACGGGGGAACGGGGAAACGGGGAAACGAGGAAACGGGAAAACGATGGGACGAGGAAATGGGGAAACGGGGAAATGGGGAAAAGGGGGAAAGGGGAAGCGGGGAAACGAGAGGTCGGGGAAACGGGAGAACGGGGAAACGGATTGAGCCGGAAGCCGAAGACCTGACTCCCTCACTTTAATTCTCGAAATACTGGGAGGACATCTCAGTCTCTGTCGTTTGTTGTACCCTCGGGATTTGATTGTCGCAGCGAAGCGCGACGGGTATCGCTAGTGAACTATAGATCATGAGCCGTTCTCGGCGTTCGATCGAAGACTGGCTCTCGCATCGGTAGGAGCTAACTCTGACAGGGAAACCTGCTTCGTGAAGGAGGGCAGGGGATCAAGACGATGCACGAGGTTCCGCGCCGTCGGCAACACCGAAAAGAGTCTCGGTACCGCGGAGTATGCGCTAGTATGTACCAGCGTCGGCGTGCGGACGCACCGAGACGCGGGTCCGCCGGGCCCCCGGGATCATTCCATCCATGCAGAGATTTTCTTGCAGACCGAGATCAGAAATTTGAGACTTGGATCCATTTGTGCTACTAACGCCCGACATGACGCAGGTGGCAGCTTGCGATGTCCACGATCAGGTCCAAAAATTAAACTGTCCGGCTTCGATCTCGGTAAGGCTCAGCATTGCCGACAAATGGGACTGATCGGAGAGCTTCGCGAATCGCCTACAGCAGTCGAGATGTTTCTGGGAGTCCTCCAAGCTCAGTACGTAGCGATCCCGTCCCGTAACGTTGCTTTCCATGAAATAGAAGAGCTTTGCATTCGGCGAAGAAACATTCGTAATGGCTCGCATTGCACTAAGAAGGACGTATTATATTTCCCTCGAAATCTGCTAACCTTTTGACGAACGCACTCACTCAGACAGACCTTGTAGACAAAACTGATCGCTGAGAGCACTGCCTCTAGGACTCTCATCGGGTTGGAGGGGACTTCGATGATCTGCTTCAAGGTTACAATGCCGCATTTCCGTACGAACGATCGAACCATGCTGGCGTAGAACTTTCCCTCTTCAGTGGTTGATTTGTAGCTTTCATTGTAGCTGCAGAGATTGAACTCGGTCGTAGCTGTGCCGGCGATCAGCGAAAGTATGGCTATCGCGGCTTATGTCGTGGTTTGCGTTTGCATAGTTCTAGAGCTGAGGATTATGTATTTCAATGGTGAAGTTCTTCTTGAAGATAGGGAGAGGAGTTCTTTCGATATTAGTCACGACTGAGTCAACTCCGCTCCTCCGTTTATCAACATGAGAGCCGGCTTTTGTGAGCTCAGTCTCCTTCTCAGACATCCTTTCTCGTCCCCTGTGGCGCGTGGGCACTTCACGCAAACTCCCGAAAACTGACTTCTGAATCAACGATGCATAGGCTTCAGAGCTCAAAACGTCAGCCCGAATTTCCCGGATTTTCCAGCCCAATGAAACTCCTGAGATAACGTCGCGCTGCCGAGATGAGAGGAAATCGCAGGAGGATATCGGAATACACGGAGTGCCGACGGCTCCGAGGTGGAGTATAGGCACCGTCGACATTGCTGGGGGATGAGATATGAGAACCCCGGGAAAC
>NW_003805505.1:766891-777083 GCF_000255335.2 Galendromus occidentalis
GCTCTCTGATAGGTTGAGTCCGATGCTCTTCTTCGATCGACTCCATGTCCATCCCACATCATCATAATTTCGGAAAAGAGAAAGTGAAGGATAGCAACGCACGCGCGGTTTCACGATCGAAAAATGTCGGCTCTGATCATTCAACAATCCAGATACTAACGCTCAATTACTCGACTTAAGCGACTTAACTGTGTCCTCTCTCTTCTCTCGGACGCATTACTTAATCAGACCTATACGGCTTTCCGTTAATCTCGACTCATAATCTATCCCACAACCGGCAATTATTCACAAGCAACCTTCATTTCACCTCCCGATGTCTTCTTGAGATATTTTCTCGAAGAACGGGTCGTCGCGCCACCGGAGCTATCTGTAATTCTATGAGAGATATGAGTTCTTTGTGCAGGTGTCGAACTCATACACGATATGCTCCGAGAGAGAGCTGCGGACGCATCCATTTTTGCAGCGTTTGTCGGCTAGTCTCGTCGGAGCAATCCGCCTTATTGGGAAGTCATCGCCGATGACATGGGTCATGATCCCGCCTCGCAATCTGAATCGTTTGTTCGACATATCCGATCCAAATTAAAAAAATAGGAGAGCCGTATCCACGATGTGTTCGAGTAAACTATAATTTATTGAGGAATGAATGATCATCCCCGCGCGTCCAAAAAATCAAGCCCACGGAGTCTCGTTCCTCCAACTCTGAGATTGATGGGTTTGATAGGTTGATTGAATTGATCAATGATGGGATTGATGAAGAGCTCCTCGGATTGCTGCAAAATGAACAGGAGCCGCCATCGGCCACCCCGCCGGCAAATGTGTCCGCTGAAAGTCGACTTTCCACTGAAAGTCGAAGTTCCCGTTTCGGGAATGAACGACATCAAGAATTTCGATTTCACCGAAAACCAAGTCGATTACCAGAATCCGCACTGTCATTATATTGAACTGAGGGAATCTCCTTTGGTTCCTTCACCATTGATTCCTGTCAGCGTGGCTTCGGAGAGGAGCGGCCGCCGCTGTGGCGCACTGATCCCTGATTCCAATCGGTGCGGCTGTCAGAGAACAGCCGCGGCAGCGAACGCAGCGCGCAACACGACGAGCGCGGCTACAGGTCGAATAGATCCGCCTTAGAGCCTATATCTTTCCGCCTGCATAGAACTTGTGGCACGGTTGAGAGCAATGTTCTTGCTGTGCAGCATTCAAGTTTGGAATCCATGACGAATTTCGTCTACAGGCAAACACTGAGCGCTCCACATCGTGGGGGGAGATGTGGAACTTCTTTGGACTGAACCGCAGAAACAGAGATTGAGGTTTCGGAAAACTGCATAACTCCACAACAGAAGGGCTCGACCTTATGCCACCACTCAAAGGCGCTACACACTCGAAGACCCGTCAGTCATTGACCCGGCCTACCACGGAGCCAATGCAGCAGACCGTGAACGCCAAGCGCCACATGATCAATTTTGAATTTCTACTCCTCTTCGAGCGCTTCCGGTGCTCTCAATGGGGGAGCTTTTGTGTGAAATGGGGGTGCGCAGAGAGTCACGTACATGGATGCCGAGCTTAGTTCGTAGGTTTCCAACCTTGAGACAGTTTTTCCGAGTCTTTTGACGCCGATTCCTGTTCGACAAAAAACAGTCACTTCCGTTACACGAGATTTTCACCAATAGCCCCTCTAACGAGCGCAATGACGTAGTTCTACGTCAAAATCTCGCTGCTTCCGATTCGGGACACGCCCCCGTGAGCACCGCTGTCCGATACGAGCAGTCGGAATCGGATTTTTAAAAATGTCATGTTTTTTGAACCAGTCAGAATGTATTCCGATTCCTCTGAAGCCTCGTGAGCAGAGGACCCACCCTTCCTTATGAGCGCCTTCCCCTGGTAGGAGCTCAGCTGCGTAAGCTTCGAGGCGACAGAGCCACACATTCTCAGACCTCTGCACTCGAGACTTCGGGTTTCTCGGAAGTTCCACCGCGAGAGGAATTCAAGTATATCACCGAGAGATATCTGTGAAGGGATGATGGAGGTCCGCATATGGTAGAGTGGACACCCGATTGCGCAAAACTTGCCGAGCTGAGTGTTCACTCCCCATGACCATTCCTACGAATCGGTGTTTGGGGTCGGACCGCGCTTCAAACCGAGGGTTTCTCGATTCGATTTCGAGGGGCGCTCAGCAGAAGATTCTACCTGCTCAGCCCACATGTCGAGTTCCCAGATGGCCCGTGCAGCTCGCGGTGCCGTCTTTCCCCGGAGCTTTGCTCCTCCCACTCGAATCATACGGTCTCTTGCACTTCGTGAAATTCGGTGCATCCTCTTGGGGTGGTGGACATGATCTTCTTGACAGACACGTCCCGATATCATTGAAGGCAAGCGATATTGATTCATTGAATGAGTTTGACAATTTTCTTGTACATTCCAAGAAGAATTTTGAGACCTGGGTCGAAGCTCCGCGGAGCTGGCCCGACATGACGTAGATAGCACGTCTGCATGTCCACGAGGAAGTTCATTATATCGAACTCCGTAACTTCGACCTCGCTGACATTCAAGGCGGCGGCAATATATGATGGATCGAGGAGTCTCACGAGTCTAACACCGCAATCCATTAGCTTCTCTGTCTCCTTCATGCTCAGTTGATAGCGGCTGCGTCCGGTCGTGTGTCTGTCGATGAAGGAACGAACTTCCAGTTATTCTGAAGGAGCGAATGATCCCTGCGGGAACAACCTCTTGAAGTTTTAGCGCGATACGGAACGACATCATGGTGGAATCGACTCACTCGCTGACGGTGAGCATCGTGCAGGCCTTGTACGTGAAACAGGCGCCCGGGATCACTAAGTCGACGATCCGTACGGTATCGCGGATCTCTCTTATATGCTCCACGAGAACCTTTACGCACTTCGTGGCAAATTTACGAGCAAGGGAGGCGTAGAACCTCCTCTCTTCTGGAGTCGTCCTGTAGTTTTCGTCGTAAGTGCACAGATCGAACTTGGTAGCTGCCGAAGTAGCCAATAACGGAAGCATGATCGATAAGAGGCATGTTGCTGCTTTCCTGAGCATGTTGCTTGGTACCTCCGACGGAATCGAGCTCTGCGGAACTCATCGGGACGGCAGCTGGTGCGTTTATCTAGCCTGAGTAAACCCGATTCTTTCGCCTTCCAAACACAACAGTGGAAGATGCGCGGACGGCCTCCCTTGAATAAACTGTGACAGTTGCTCGGTACGTTCCTCCGGGTTGTTGCAATGGGAGCGATCAGTCTTCGGAGGGTCTTTGCCTTCGGGATACAACGACACGTGGCCGCTCCGGCTGTAGGAGTCCCAATGCAAGGGACACGATAGTCGATCCTATCGCCAGCCTCACGGACCTCGAAGCTTCAGTATCGTTGGCAGATAACGTTCCTTCCGATGGAAATAATCATGCTGCTCATGATTCCTTTCGAAGCACTTGTATCCCTTGTGGAATTTCGATTACGCTCTCTGCCTCTATCTAATTCGGGAGCGCTCCGGGAATGTGGTTCATTGCTGATCGAACTAGGATCCATCCCGATTGTTTCAAGGCCTCGCGGATGAGGGACCTCCCCTTTCACTTGAACTCAGAGTGAGGCGAGAAACTCGAGACCCTTTACAAGCGTAGCGAGGTGATATCGTGCTTGGGTCTGATCTCGAGAACTTTAATTCATCTCTACACGTACCTTCAGAACTCACGCGATTTTTCACTCGGTCGCCGCTGGCGATAATGGCGCCTGAGAGAGTAGCGCTCGCTGTGTTCCGCACCCACCTAGCTAGGCCATGCCACTGGGACGGCGAGCTCTAATCTGTAAGTGCCTCATCTGATGAGCACTGAACATACGACTGTTCGGACTTCTCGAAAAAGTTCATCTCGAATGTTCGCTTTCGATGATTGTCCGCACAGGCTGGTGTAAAATCGGATCGCGCTCCAAACCGATACGTTTCCAACGTGATTCGAAGGGAAATTCCACCGAAGATGCCTCCTCAATTCGTATGTCGAGATCCGGGATACCCCAACCATGTCGCTCGTATGGCACTGATTTCCCAGAACCTCACTCTTCCCCCCCGGCATCATACTATTCATCGCGCCCAGAGAGTTTTGCGAGCCTCATACCGCAGTCCAGGAGTCTGTCTGTCCCCTCTACGCTCATTTGATTGTGGCTTCACCCGGTTGAGTGGCTGGCCATGAAACGGGGGAGCGAACTCTCAATCCAGACAATGTCTCGATCTATTCCAGTGACCAGATCTCAGCGCGGAGCGAAGAGTCGGTAGAATCGACTTACTTCCTCACGGTGGACCTCGTGCGAGGAGCAGGCGGTCAGCGAGAAATCGAAGAACCTTTTCTTGAGATCCCTCTAATGCGACCCAGCTAGACGCCAGCGCACTCCACGGTGCAATTGTTGTTGTTGTTGTTGTTGTATATATATCTCCTTTATTTGAAATTAAAGGGGGGGGGGATTCGAAACGGAGCATAGAATATAATTATTGGCACCTAATATTTGGCAGATCACGTTTGATAGCATGTAGTTGGATAATAGGGAACGGTCCTTTTTCATGCATCAGACGGGCCATTCTCCAGGCGAACAGACCATTGATTCGTTCAGTCTTTGCGATGAATTTCGGATTAATAGAACAGCCACCCCGCAATTTGCTCGAATGTCAAAGAAGTCATCCAGGAGATCAGCGCGATACAATTGAGAGAGCATTTTGACATCGGCGGAAGCGAGGGTATCGACCAGGGGGGGAAGATTGATTACCGGCCCAGTGATTCGACATCGGCGACGTAGGCGGTACAAGAAACGGTTCTGTACTCCGTTTATGAGTGCCCTGAGATGGACCTGGGACGGGTTCCATAAGGGTGAGCAGTACAAGAATTTGGGAATTACAAGGGATCGAAACAAACGTAAGTAGAGGTCGGGTTTTCTGGAGATGAGGCAGCGGAAAATAGTGTTAACTAGTATTTGAGCTGATTTGACAAGACTCCCGATGTGCTCTTTGAAGTCCAGGTTTGGACGAACGATAACACCCAGATCCAGTGCTGTGCGCCATCTGATTTTTCGCGGCGGCGGCGACAGGCAAAAAAGAGGCGGCGGCGGCGGGCGCCGCGGTCGTTTTTCAGCGGAGTTGAGACTCACGGCGCGCCGCGGTTCTCTCTTACCCGAAGCGAGCTCCAGTGGGGGAAATTAGGTCCCAAGGAGTGAGCCAGGGCACCAAAGAGGGATTAAGCTTCGGGATGGCGAAAGTAGGAATCGAAGAGCGAGCTCAAGTTAGGTTCATTTATTCTTAAGTCACTTATTTTGCAAGAACTCTCGATTATCGTGTATGAAAAGACAAGACGGCAGGCTCGTCATTCCTATTTCGTCTCTTGATGTGCGGCGAGGAGTCGACAGAAAAACATATGAATCGTCTCGATTCTCGGATGATATAAGGTGTCGTCTACGATTCGTATCATCGAGCGAGCGCATCGAGCTCGGCCCAGTTTCTCTTTCTTTGACTTTGATGAACACTTCCTTCTGTATTCCCTCGATTCACTCCGAAAGTCTTCCGAAATCTTTCAAAAGGGCTCTTGACGATTTACCATGGGGATCATGACGGCGCGCCGTTCCGCCGCAGGACGCCGTGCTCAGAGCTCGGCGGCGGCGGCGGAGCCCAGAGCTCGGCGGCGGCGATCGCCGGCGATCTCGGGGCGCGGCGCACAGCTCTGCCCAGATCCCTGGTTGAAGCGGTGCAGGTAAGGGCCTCGCCGTTGAGTGTATAAGTCCAGGGATGGCCAGATTGGAGCACAACCTGTAACAAGCTAATTTTGAGACCAACGATGCACGCCAGATCACGTCAGAGACTGCTCTTTGCAGCCAGCATTTATTGGAGATGGTGGTTGGAACGCGCTCCCCCTGGGCGCGCCATTATTTAAATCTGTTACATCCTTTCTCTTTTATAATTGACATTATTGTAATTCGAACAATTATTGTCCTTTTATCGATTGATCTGATTTCTTATTCGTTCAGATCTTCGCAGTACTGGTCGTTGAGCTGGTTGTATCCTTTCGGCTGTCGTCCTCTGCGGTGGTGGTATGGTGACGTGATCTGTTCGAACATGGACTTGTGTTCGTCTGGCTGTGGAGCCGCTCGCACTCTCTTGGACGATGTATGATCTCGGCACCGAAAGGACTTCCACTACCCGCCCTGGGTACCATTGTTTGTCCTTCTGGCTCAAGATCCTCACTCCATCGTTTACTTTGAAGGACGGTCTCGCGCGCGCTGTCCGATCATGATAGAACTTTTGTTTGTCCCTTTCTTTCTTTAGCTCTTCCTGAACTATCTTAGGGTCTTTTACTTGTGGATCTAGCAAGCTTTCATGACAGGGAAGCGTTGTACGCGGTTGTCGTGACATGAGTCGTTGAGCAGGAGAGCCCAATGCCTCGGTCCGGGGAGTCGCTCTGATTTCCAGCAGTGTGTTGTAGAACTGAGGCGTCCCGAACTTGACTTTCATCAGAATCTTCTTCACTTCCTGGACTCCTCTCTCGGCCATCCCATTGGATTTCGCGTACATCGGGCTGCTTGTCGTGTGCTTGATGTCATACTCCTTGAATAGCGCCTTGACTTCGTGGCTTGCGTAATTTGTGCCGTTGTCGGATCGAAACTCTCTCGGATAACCATGTCTTTGGAATACTTCCCAAAGCGCCTTGATTGTCTGTTTCGCACTCAGGTCGCTCAACTGGGTTACCTCGAGAAAGAAACTGTAATGATCCACGATCACCTGGTAGTATTTTCCCTCATGGAAGAGCACATCGGCGCTCACTATCTCCCATGGACGCCGCGGTATCTCACCCTGAATAAGGGGTTCCTTTTGCACTTGTCTATGATGTTGTTGGCATAGATGACACGTTTTGACTTTCCTTTCTATGTCGGCGTTGATTGCTGGCCAGTAAACTGCAGGACGAGCTTTCAATTTCATTTTCTCTATTCCACTGTGACCAGAATGCAATTGTGACAACACCTCTGCTCGCTTGGACTGAGGTACTACGATCCTGTTCGATCGCAGCACCAGACCGTCCTGGCAATGGATCTCTTCTCTGTATGGCCAGTATTGCTGAGCCGGGATCGGTACTAGCTTTTTATCCGATGGCCACCCTCGTTCATATAGATTTTTTAGGGCTGTCAGCGACGCGTCTGCTCGCGTGGCCTCCTCGTAATCCCGATGTCTTTCTTGAGAGATTGCTAGGCTTGCCACCCATTTGACGTGAATATTCGGTTCGACTTGCTCTTTCGGATGGAGTCTTGATAGAAAGTCTGCGACTGGAATTTCTTTCCCGGGCCTGTATGTTACTTTGAGTCCATACCTCTGGAGATTTAACCAGTGCCCCTGTAAGTTGCATGGGACGTTATCGAATGCTTTTTTGAATATGTTCTCAAGGGGTTTATGATCCGTTTCCACGGTTATATCTGGATGACCTCCAAGGTAGTAGCGATACTTTGCACAGCCGTTGACAATGGCGATCATTTCTTTCTCAATTTGCGGTATCTTTTTCTGCGCTTGAGTCAGGGCTTTACTGGAATACGCAACCGGCTTCCCTTCCTGGAAGAGGCATGCACCTACCGCGTACTCCGACGAGTCCACCGATAAAACCACCGGCAGACCCGGATCGAAGTATCGCAGCACTGGTGCTGACACCAAACACCTCTTCAGGCCCTCGAACGCTTCTTGGTGTTGCTGAGTCCATTCAAAGACCACATCATCCTTCACAAGTTGTCTCAGCATTCGCGTTTTTTCCGAGAGACCTTCTACGAATTGGCCGACAAAGTTGACCATTCCCAAGAATCTCTGTATCTCTTTTTTGCTTTGTGGCGCCTCAACTTCCTCTATGATTCGTATGCGTTCAGGATCAATGTGGAAACCTTGCCTAGTTAGGATGTGTCCCAAATACTTCACTGAAGTTTGGGAGAAGTGGCATTTCCCGGGATTTAACACCATGCCAACTCGACTGCATCTTTCGAGAACTTGCTTCACTCGCTCGTCGTGTTCTTCCTTCGTGTTGCCCCACACGATCAGGTCATCAATGTAGGGCACCACCCCAGGCATGTCTCCGAAAAGGTCATCCGTTGCTCTCTGAAACTCATCAGTAGCCGTCAAGATTCCAAATGGGAGTTTCATAAACCTGAATCGTCCCCAGGGCGTTGTGAAGGTGCATAAGTAGGATGAAGCAGTGTCCAGCTTCAGTTGCCAGAATGATTCATTTGCGTCAAGAGTCGTGAAGTATGCAGCTTTGTTGAGTTTGCATTGTATTTGCTCGAATCGTTTTATGGGGTGAGGTCCCCTCCTCAGTGCCCTGTTGAGATGTTGTGGATCGAGGCAAAGCCTGATCTTTCCGTTCGCCTTAGGAACCACGACGATGTTACTCACAAATAGTGTCGGTACGCTGACCTTAGCGATGACACCCTTTTGCAACATTCGACGTAGCTCCTGTTTGACAGAGTCTTCGTACGCAACCGGGATTCTTCGACACGGACTGATGTGTCCCTCACAGTTTTCTTTGAGTCGCAGTTGCACTTCTACTCCCTTGATCTCTCCAACGCCTTGAAAAACCTTTGGAAACCTTTTTATCCACTGGTCGCTCCCCGGATTCTCACTCATTCCTCGAATTCTCTTTATCAAACCGATCGTCTCAGCCGCATCACCACTGATCGTTGGCGCAAGTCCTTCCTTGACTACGTAGAACCTCTCGTAGCACTTTCGTTTCCGGTACGCCAATGGCATTGTGATTGTCTCTCCCGTCGCATGCTCGTCTCCGAAATATGAGATCAATTTCGTTGTTGTTTTCATTCGTTTGACGTTGTGGTTGCTTTGTATGAGCTGCTCTACCAGACAATTTGGCAGAACGCTACACTCAGCTCCTGTGTCAATCACTACCATCACCTTCTCATTTCCGATTTTGACGATTTCTTTCCACTTCGATGTGCTTGCCTTAATTTGGCGCACCGCACACTTCTCGTCCACCATTTTCATTACCGCGTTGATAGCGAACATCTCGGAGCCTTGCTCATCGTATCCATCCTCTACGTCACTGTCTTTACCATCTTCTTGTATCATGAATACCTTCTTTCTTCGATCTTGAGTTCTGAGGTAACATTCTTTTTTGAAATGACCTGGTTTGCCACAAAGGAAACACAGTCTTTCACTTCGGTGGGTTGACGTTTGTTTTTGTCCATAGGCGCGGCCATGTTTGTTATTCCAGCCACCATTCATGCCGGTTGGTCTACGCTGCGGCTGGAAACCAGCAACTGTGCTCTGCTCACTTTCGGCTTTAGAGATCACTGTTTGGCTCCTTTTGCTGCTTTCATGTGACTGACATTTCTCAATGATTCTGTTTAGAGATGCGTCCTTCAATAGCAACTCTCGTTGTAGCTCCTTGTCTTTTAGACCGATGATTAGTTGACTCCGTATCAATCTGTCAATTATTGACACTCCATCCGATACGTCCATGAATCTGCATGCTGTTGCCGCTTGGCGCACACGTCCGAGATACATGTCAAACGATTCACCCTCACGCTGTATGAGACTCCCCCCCCAGAATTTGAAATCCAGGAGCGTTTTCGTCGATTTCTTGGTGCACCTTTTGTCGATTTCCTCCTTGATGTCATTGGCCGACATCGCTGAAACGTCCACACCGAGTCCCTTCAACCACCTTCTTGCTGGTACACCCAAACATGACAGAAATGTTGCCTTGAAGATGGCTTCCCCTTGTTCCTGAAGCCGTGTCACCGTTGTATAGATCTGGAAGTCACTTTTGAAGTCTTTCCAGTTTTCATTTACGTCGGCTGAGTCTACGTCAAGTTGCGGTGGGGGCGTCACGTTCACAATTGTCGTCGATGGCACCAACTGTACCGGATTTGGCAGAATGCCTTGCATTGGGTTTTGCATCATGACTTGTGCTTGTGCCGACGCCTGAGCTTGAGTCTCCGCATGAGTCTGCGCCTGAGCTTGAGCCTGGGTCTGCATCGGGGTTGCCATCGTCGTCACGTTCAGTCGAGCTGGCGTCAAAATTCTTCGATTGGATCCACTTCTTGACACCATGTAACAAGCTAATTTTGAGACCAACGATGCACGCCAGATCACGTCAGAGACTGCTCTTTGCAGCCAGCATTTATTGGAGATGGTGGTTGGAACGCGCTCCCCCTGGGCGCGCCATTATTTA
>NW_003805506.1:0-1561 GCF_000255335.2 Galendromus occidentalis
TGAAATCACTTGGTGTTTGGTCCCTGGTTGACCTACCAGAAAATAAGAGACCAATTTCATGCAGATGGGTCTTCAAAATAAAGACCAATGCTAGAAAATAAGGTAGACCGCTATCGTGCTCGTTTGGTCGTACGAGGAAATCATCAGATAGCAGGTAAAGACTACCAAGAACTATTCTCACCAGTGGCAAGAATGGATACAATCCGTACTCTCTTGGCGATAAGCGCTTCAAGACACATGAAACTCAAACAGTTCGACATAACTACAGCATTCCTGTATGGAGATCTGACTGAAGAGCTGTACATGACCCAGCCACCAGGCTTCGATGATCGGTCAGGTCGAGTCTGTTTGTTGGCAAAAAGCCTCTACGGATTGAAACAAGCGCCCAGATGCTTCAACAGAAAACTTGCTGGAGTCCTATGCGACCTAGGCTTCACGCAAAGTCAAGCGGACAATTGCCTCTACTATTGGCACGGTCCTAGAGGGGAACTTCTCCTACTTGCACATCGTCTGCTACTGTTGCCGCGCGTTTGGTTCTCCCTGACAGTGCCTTGGTTTCTCGTGTTTCGGTGATTTCCGACACTTCTCGTCGCCGGAATCTATCGCTGAATCGTGCCCCCAGCAAACCCACCCCCAACTGTACTGTTTTCGCTTCGCCCGCTGACACAGTTCTACCGGTCGCTACCACGAGTCAGTTCCACGTGAGCTAAGCCTAACGTTCGAATTTGCCAGGCGCCCGCGATTAGAAATTCTGAGCCAAATTCACTCCCTCAAACCCGCATTATGGAGACAACCTGCTCCCTTTGCAAGACGGCCTCCCAGGAACCCGTCCTCTACTGCACCTATGGCTGTGGAACTGTCTCTCACCCCTCATGCCTGCCTCAAACTCAGGTTCCCCACTACGTCTCAGCCTGTATCTCGTGCCGTGTCTAACCTGCCGATAAAGCGTCCAACATAAGCGTTGCTAGACAACTGGCGGTTCTGTCAAATATGGTCATCACAGGAAATCACCAGCTCAGCCGCGATGTTGACATCCTCAAAGACGAGGTGGCTTCTTGCAAACAGGACATCCTCGCGAACCGCAAAGAGATCGGACTGTTGAGAGCTCGGCAAACTACCGATCCTTCACCCTCTACTCCCACATTCCCTGCTTTCCGCGCCCGTCCCAGCTCTGGTTCTTTCCAGGCGCAAAATGAGCTCGACCCGGATCACCGAGGAACATATAGAAAGACTGTCACCCCCCTTGCACTTATCGGGACTCTACCGGCTAACACATCTGCCATACCCGTCATTAAGAAACACTTGGAACGTAAAATCTTTGTTTCTCGAATCGCTCCTGACTTTGGCGCGAAGCAACTCTTCCATATCATCAAACCCAATGTCAAAGGAAGCCTCACGGTATCGAAACTAAAAACCCCGCACCCAAATTACTCATCCTTCTGTCTACACGTCGACCCTAGTGAGGATGAAGCCGCTCTCCTTACTCCCGACATCTCGACCGAGAGCATAATCATTCGCCCTCTCAATGGTACTCTATCTCCCGATCGCGTTGTTTCCGACT
>NW_003805506.1:1898-3154 GCF_000255335.2 Galendromus occidentalis
CTAGCATCCTCTTCCTCTACGGGTCACTCAGCGGCTCACGTCTCCCCCGCGCCGCTTTCGACCAAATCCCTCCGACCACCGAAGAATCTCCCTACAAAATGCTGCTACATCAATGCCCGCTCCGTGGCCAAGCCAGGTGCTATCGATGCTATCAAACAATATTGTATCGCATACGAGATCGACATCCTTCTCATTACCGAGTCCTGGCTCGACTCCTCTGTTCGAGACGCCGAACTATCTCTAGGCGGCCGTTACCGGGTTTTCCGTTACGATAGACCTAGCCGAGGAGGCGGTGTCTGTGTACTACTAAACAAGAGCCTCCGAGTTGTTCGCTTGTGCCCGAGGTTCTCCTCAGAGTTTGTGGCGTTCGAAGTTATAGGTGATGATTTCTCGCTACGTTTCCTCTGTATATATATAACCCCGACTGGTAGAGCTGAATCAAAGAGAAGTCGCATAACTGAGGCCTGTGATCTAATCCGCGCATTGTTCTCAGTGCTATTGTCATCGGCGATTTCAATCTACCAGGCCTAGTCTGGTCAAGGAGGAGACTCAGAGGAGACTCAAACAGCTGTGAGGATACACTCCTCAATTGCTGTTACAATTGTAACCTGCAACAACTCATCCAAGTGCCAACGCATAAAGATGGCGCTTGCCTCGATCTTCTGCTCAGTACCGATCCGGATATAATCCGTAACATTGAGGTCGGGCCTCCCCCCATAGACTCCGATCATTATTCCATCAACTTCGAACTCACTCTGGGTTTCTTGGCGATCCTCGCCCATCACAGCGATATCAGTTCAACTCAATGGATGTGGGCTCCATCGCCCAAATTCTCCACCACATTAAGTGGTCTGATTTCTTCACACCCTGTACTGACTGCAATGATATGTACAACCTCCTTGTAGATCTATGCACAGCCCTCATTATAGACTTTGTCCTTACATCAGTCCTGGGTTCCCGTAAAGCCAGTATCCGATCCTTTATCGCCCGCAAACAGCTAGCCCATTCATCCGACCCTCTTCTGCACCACAGGCTTAGGAAGGCATGTACCCGTCTTCGGCTCTTTTCCGAATCGACGCTTAACCCCCGAAACCCGCGCGAATTCTATCGGTACGCGAACGCTCGCTTGCGATCCCGTGAACCGATCCCAGTGCTTAAGACAGCCACACGACTGTGTATTACTCCCGAGGATAAAGCCTCAGCTCTTGGCCTTCAATTTTCGAAAGCTCTCAATGCCGACTCAAATCCATCGATTC
>NW_003805507.1:0-49916 GCF_000255335.2 Galendromus occidentalis
TTCACAAGCGATCTGGACCTTGATATCTATCTGGCTTCTCGCGGAACTCACGAACTATATATGATACATACTTTGCTCTCTCATCGAATATATAACAAAGTAAGGGCGGTTCACGCCTTTGTTCTCGGGAAAAAAGTTGAGCTTTTTGAACTTTTCAATAGTGGATGAGAGGGAGGGGGTTCTGGGGAGCAATTCCCGGTGCCTTCCATTGGCGACCCGAATGAGTCGTCGACATTGGTTTGGTCCCGATGGCGAAGAGATGAGGCCTTGATCTCGGATAAGGGAAATCTCAAGAGACAGTAATATTATAGAGACAATCAATATCAGGGTAGTATTGGGATATAATTCTCGATTTTGGACCGGTGTCTTTGAGCGACACATTCTGAAATCCACACTATGTTCCTGGCTTCTTGCTCCTTGAGTTTGACAATAGCGTAATAGAGACCAAAGTGAAATTGCTGCATGAATGACTTCACAGTCAGATCCACTTCGTACTCGAATAACTTATCTTCAAAAGTCTTATCGCCACTCTCGTTCTCGAATGGCTCACTATACTCGACGTAGCACTCGGCGATGCTTTTCACTTGGAACAGGTCTTCGGCTCTCGCAAGCGCAGCCAACCCATCGGGATTGAGTTTCCCACATCGAGGCAGCAGAGCCATGCGTTCGTCTCGTTCGAGTTCGGTCCCGAAGGAGTTCATCGTGATAGTGAACGCTCGACGATCAGCCTCGAAAGCCAAGATCTCGCACATGACCGTCGCCGTGGTTCCTCCGATTTCTTCACAGAATTTATAAAACGCTTCAAGATAGGCGCGGTAGAGTTTGTTCCGAATGATCTCGATATTCATCTCGTTCAGATCCTGTTCCAGCAGACAGTCTTGGAAGAAAGGAGCCAGGGGAGTGTCGATGATCACCGCGTTGTACAGTTCAGCGGGGGTTTGAGCGATTTCAATCGCCCTCATCTCATCGAAGGATCCGAGAGGGTGACATTTGGACATCAGTTCGTTCAGCGGCCGCTGATGGAGCGCCCCTGTTATAAGCAGGATGATGTGTCAATCATGTATGAATACGTGATGAAATCCAGAAATGTCGCCAGTTTCCCTGTCGCATTTTTCCTCATGTACTGGAACTCCACCACGAGCTTCTCCCGGAGTTTATCGTCTATGTTCGACACGGCAAGAGGTGATGCTTCATTAGCGAGTAAGTTACCGTAGTCTGTTGAATGCAAATGCACTTTTATGTCTTCGAGTGTCTCGCACTGCACCAAGTTGTTGTAATCCGCTTGACGAAGGATCCCATTTTTCAAGCCCCGGACGAAGCCTTCCAAGTAGCCGAATTCTTTGTTGAACAGAAGCTCGTCCAGCATTTCGTAGACGACAGGAGTCTTATCTCGGACGAGAACGGTGTCGCATGGGATTGAGAATAGGTTGGTGGGCACGTACGCTCGAGAGACACTGTGAACCGCTGCTTCACGACGACAGTCTTCTCTCTTCCTTCTACAGAGAAACCGTCTTTTTCCAAATAATTCCTCCTCGCCTACAGGTTTTCGGAATGTTGAAGCAGACGACGGACAACCCGCCTCTTTCAAACGGGCGAAGTTCGAGCAGTCAATTGAACAGTTACCAGTCGAGAATCCATGCCGTCGACGGGGTTGTACGCTCCTATGTTTGGACGTCTGAGCCAAGGAGACTTCTTTCCGATGTTCAGCGAAAGGAGCGATGGCTCCAGGGCTTGGAGTCTAGGCGAGGAGGTCGGCGAGCGATACGAGAGGAAGTCTAAATCGAATATCTGTACCTGTCGATGCATCTCGTATATCCAGGCGCTCACGGTCAATGGGTGTCTTTAGTATCGTACAGTCAGCGCCTTCGGGCACTGTGCAGCCTGGTGGAGCCCGCCGAAGAAGGCTTTGAGGGCTCTAAGGGAAATTCAGCGACATCATCATGACACGGTAACCAGAATTGCTTGTAGCGAGAGCACGGGCCTATCGGATCTTACAAACCTCTTTGTTTTATTCCATCAATAAACACAATTTCTCTTTCATCTCCGAAACTTATGTACACAAGCAAACATTTCTGGAGACCCCGCGTGACAGTAAGTGAGGTGGGCGAGCTCTAGTTGTTTTTTTTGCTACCCCCGAAACCTGAGAACCCCATCATCGCCGCCATGTCAGGGTCCAGGCCCTGGTCCTCGGAGTCAATTTTTCTTCTTTTTTCCTTCTTCTTCTCCTTCTGGTGTTCCTTCATACGTTCAGTCTCCTCTTCGACTTCCCGTATCCTTTCGCTCAGGTTGTACTCCTTCTTCTTCTCCTCAACCTTCCTGCGATTCATCTCGAGCCGGTTTTTCACTTGGTCCAGCGAGGATCTCTCCACTTTCATTGACATACCCAGATTCCTCTGATGCTTCTTGCCGTTGATGTGATCGAGGAAATTGATCGAATCCTTGACAACGCAGTCACATACATTGCAGTAATAGCCGCCGGCTTGCGAATGGTCGGCTGTTTTCGATATGACTGTCGTCTTACCCAAGCGTGAGTCGAGATCCACTTTATATTGTCGTGGTTTGAGCAATTCGCGCTGCGGCTTCTTCTCGCGCGAGCTCGAAGGTCCGACGCTGGGTCCGCATCCGTCTTCATCGTCGTCTGACAACGATCGTTTCTCGTTGTCTCCTTCGGCGCGTTCCTTCGCCCGCTTTTCGTATTCGTCACGATCCCATTTTCTTCTGTGATCACCGGGATTCGGGAGGCTCATTGCTGACGAGTGGGATTGTCAGTTTACCGGAGAACTTGAGCTAGGAACACCTAGATACGAATGTGCAGCGTCAAATCCTAGTCCACATAACAATGGACTTGGAACATCAGTCATATACGTATACATACAACTCATATACATCTGCTCCAGAACCCGGAATGTACCAAGTAAAAAAAAGGAAGTAAGAAAAACCAATTACCAAGTCTTTCGAGGGGTGTCGCGTCGAGTGTCGAGCCAGCGCTGCTGCTCTTATGAACACAACAAACAAGCTGACCCTTTCTTCGTCCCTCTCTCCGACTAAATGTTCCGCGCGACAGAGGAGGTGGCGCTCTTGATTTCTCGACCTACTTTGTACTATCATTTCTAAAAGGAGTGCTTACCGGATAGGAACTTGAGACTTCTGCGCTTGTGAGCTCCCCGGGTACTGGAGAACCCGGGATATCCCCGGGGAAGAATCTGAGGTTCTTGAGTCCGAGTTATTGGCGAGGAGGAGGAGGAGGAGTCTTGGCGCGAGCTTCAAAACACAACAGAAGTTTCAGCCGACGACGAATTCCTGAGCTGCCGCACCGGCTCCGAGGCATCGGAGCAGCTGAGATCTGGAACAAACTCGACGGGGATGCCGCCGGGCTTCCCGAGCGAATTCCGCGTTACCAAACCTCTGGAGCGCTAGGAATGAGGCACCGTTTTGGGAAAACCTGTCCTCCTACTCAGTGAAGTCGCCGGATTTACTTCGCGGCGAGAGCGTCTCTGCGAGCGAGCCATTAACGCTCCTTCGCAAGGAAAAGAACGATTCTCAAGGGTCCCGAATCAGGAATCTCTAGGTGAGAGCTCGGAGCTGAGGCTCACACATATCCTCCGGAAGGAAACCTCGCTTATTCGCTTTTTTCTGGTGAGCCGGGTCTAGAAAATCCTCCGGATGTCTCGCATCTGCGCTGAGTCGAACACTTTTGGCGATTCCGGATTCCGACGGTCCGAGCTACAGAGCGCAGGAGAGAGAGGCGCAAAACAGTATTCGGGAATCGTCACTGCTGGATCGGAATCAGTGAACGTTCTGGTGATTTGAGCGCTGCGGCTAATGAAACAGTGACTGACTGGAGCGAGATTGCTGTCGCGGTTTCGAGCGGCTACGATGGCGAGGACAATCTTGCGAGGATGTTGCTTGCTTCAGCGTGACGACATTCGGAGATGGAGTTTGGCTACTGCCTGGCTCTCACAAAACTATAGTTCGTGAACGGGGGAAACTAGTCACGCCGTCGTATCTTTAAAGCTCCAGACTCGCAATCCCAGGTCATCATCGTCATGTATGCAGACAGACGAATTCTCTCAATCCAGTCTCATGTGGTACACGGATACGCGGGGAACAGATGTGCTGTTCTCCCTCTGCAAGTGCTGGGATTCGAAGTGGATTTCATCAATTCTGTTCAATTTTCGAACCATACAGGTGAGACAATTATTGAAGGATTTCCACGCTCGGGGATGATCGAGGAACTCATGCCTCTCGGCATAAAATATCCTTCCGTTCCTCTTCGCAGGCTACCCACATATGACAGGAACGAAAGTGTCCGCGAAAGAGCTCGGTGATCTCTACGAAGGGCTGAAAGTCAACAATGTAGGTTTCCGGAGGATAGAACGCCTGATTCCGAGAACATTCTCGAGGATATGCTTGAGCATATAGTGGTGGCTGAAGCTTCGGAGGGCTGGTCTCACTCAGTCGAATTTTTCGCGCAGATAATTAGTTCTTCTCCGACTTGGTTTTGATACCTGTTTCCCTCGAACTCCCATCGTGTACGCCCGAAATTGGTGGCTTTAAGACTAGAATCGGTCCAACCCAATTTCAGATAGCCCAATACTCCCACGTACTCACAGGATACGTCGCGAGTGTGGATTTCATCCGGAAGCTGGCACTCATAGTCGGCGACCTGAAGAGTCGAAATCCGAACGCCATTTATCGTGAGTTTATCCGAGGAATCAGAGGTCCCAGGAGTCTTATTGACCGCGCGAGGAGACCTCGAAGTAATTCAACAAAAACTTCCATAAACCGACAGTTTGTGATCCCGTCCTCGGCGATAACGGCGAGTTCTACGTCCCACCGGAATTGACGGAAGAATATCGTAAGCTTCTGCTTCCTCTCTGCGACATCTTGACACCGAATCAATTCGAGCTCGGGGAACTCACCGGTATGGACGTCTCGACCGAATCGAACATATTGAAGGTAGCGAGTTTACAACGAACATTTCCCTCCTGAACCCTCATTTCGGTGAGCGGTTAGAGTTCTCGAATGGAGCCTTGATCCCGAGTTGATTTAAATGGATGTCTATTACAGGCGATTGATAAACTTCATGATATGGGCGTGCCCAAAATCACCGTTTCGTCTGCGGATTCTTCGCAAGGCCACTATATAACTTGTTTCGGATCCTGCAGGAAAGGTCGGTCTCACGTCATCTTGCACGAATATAGAATTTCAAACGAATCCGAGGAGCTTTCCGAATGATGTCCGTCGGAATAACTCCGTATCGTGTCCGCAGACAGGAGCCGATTCAAGCTGAATATCCCAAAACTGCCCGTTCAGCTGGTTGGAACCGGAGATCTGTTCGCGGCCACGACTTTGGCATGGAATACTCTGAGTGGATGTTTCGAAAGTGCTGTAAAGAACGCTGTTAACAGCGTTCACGTCGTCATAAAAGACACTATGGCCCACAGCGCGGAGTTGAAAGGTATTCGAGAGGAGTATTCCCCGTCTCACTGTGTCGACGACCCCGACGACAAAGATCTCTATTCGGGTTTTCTACAGTACGCATCGAAATGAATCCAAACCGAACTTCTTCCCCAGAGTCCAATCCCGATTTGCCGGAGTCTGCCTGCTCGGAGCTCCGACTTGTACAGAACCTATCGACGATAATGAAGCCGCCGGAGACCATCGCAGCAGCTAAGTTCTGAAATGGCGAAATTCGGTTCGGAAAACGGATATTGATGCTCGATCCCTGATTGGTATGAATGACGCGGTGCGATTGAAGACTCGACGACCTCCCCGAAACCCTAGATCTGCAGCGATCAGGAGCCGATAAAGATTGCGGAGAATGTACTGATCCTCCCGAAGATCGCCAACTATGTATGTTCGAAGCTTGGTCGTGACCCGAGACTGATAAAGGCAGAGACACGAGGAGTTTCTGGAGAAATAAGTTTCGTCGGGGCAGCACTCCCTCTTGCCGAAATCCTCGGTGCCTATGCCGTGTACTCCTCCGGTGCTTGTTGTAGTTTGGAGGCCGGATCTAGGAAAGATACAATAAATATTACCTGAATGGGCTCATCCAATATTTTTTGTGCATTCCGTCCGCGGACCTGATCCGAGGATCCTGCTATGGCACAGAGTTCTCCTCAGCGGTTGTTATGAGCATCCCCAAGTACAGAGGAGATCGAGCTGAGCTCTCGAAGACAACCGAGCATGCCCATCATGGACCGACTCCTCTCTTATGGGGGAAACATACCATGAACGATTCGGAAAATCTGGCAGGATCCCAGTCGAGTCCGGAAACTTCTTCAGGCTAAAGAGGCTTCATGCTTTGAGAATCCTCGGAGGCCTCGAGATGACTCTCGGTTTACCATACGACCTCTCATGGCACCGAGCTGGGATCGAGAGCGTCCGCTATCAAGTCCACCTTTCATTGCAACGGGAATATCTATTCGCGCTATGAATGTGCCACTCATTGATCCTCATTTTTTCTCCGCGTTCGCGGAATAGCAATCTCTCTGAGGAGTAGCTCTCCAGCCGGATAATGCTCGGTTCTCATTGAAGAACATGCTTCTCCATCCATAATGATTTCATTTTTATTGCTCCTCATTGCTTCCGACTTCTTTGTTTGATTCCGCTCGAAGCGCCCGCTTCGTCGAATCATGCGTTCATTCGCGACCAGTGCGCAGCCCCAGTCTGTCGAGACGAGAGGTCCGTCCGTTCGTCCGAACGACCGATCGTCGTGTGGTGCTGTGCGTGTGTGTGTGTCTGCTAGAGAGTAACCTTTCGACATATTCTCCCAGCGGCAGCGCTGGACTAAACTCCTTAAGTGTAATTTTTTCGCGTGTTCGGATCCCCAGTGCATACTTCCAGACATGTCGACACCAGCAAGACGGCGTCTCATGAGAGACTTCAAGAGGTGAGATGCTGCGATAAGTTTTTCCGGACCTTTCGACGAATTCAATGTGAATCTCAGAGAGGGAAGTTGAGAGCCTTCTTTCGATCGAGGTCCTGCCTGCCCAGTCATACTTCTTCCTTGAACGGGCAGGGTTCCTTATGGTGAGAGCCATGACATCGCGAAGCGATCGAGGAAATCGTGGATTTCGGAAGATTCGACTGCTGTCTCGACGAAATCCCGTCAGTATGCGTCATCATCGACTGCTTCAAACCCCGATCCAACATCTGGGGAGCTCGAGAGTGGGCGAGCTCTGGGAAAATACGACTTGCGTCGTGCTCCGTAAGGCTCACGAGTCCCTGTGCAAACAGATTCTGCTCGGCAATCGCATCCGATGTTGGCTCAGAGCTCGAGACAGTTGAATGTATGCCAACAGCCCAAGTCGCAGTGGGTAGGGCTAAAGACGAACGAAATGTCGCTATTGTGTTCAATGCGGAGTTTATTCCTCAAACCAATTGCTCGTTGCGTCACTTGAAAACGATGTCTCATCGCGACACGCGGAGATGCGAGCATGAGTTGCCGAGATAGAGGGAGATTGGTTCTCACACACGCATCCGCATTCATTTGTTGAGGAGAACGGTCTCATCATAAAGTATCGATCGCGCCTCAATTCACCGATGAAGTGATCCGAGGGGTGAGTTTCATGGGGTCAGTATCGAGCAGATAAGCTCGGTGAGAATGCACTCGGTTGCGTGCTTTCCAGAACTTTCTTGAAACATGACTCCCTACGCGAAGCTCCCACTCACACTTGAAAGATTATACCCACTCGCCGTCGAATATCGAGGTTTCGATGTTCACCAAGAGACAGGATTTCCGGCTTTCTCATGACGATTGTCCACTGCTCATAAGTGACCCCTTCGACGCTCATCGGAACAAAAGTTCCTTCGGCGGAACAGGTGACCACCCTGGTTGGCAGCTTGCTTCGTTAGCTCGCTGGTTGGCCCTTGCGACAGCTACTAAAATATGACGTCAAGGACATTCGACGCAGCGGCACTGGCGGCACTAGTGTTTGGCACTCGCTGCGATTTGTTTTCACTGGAGAAAGCGTCGGGTAAGCGAGATTCTGAAGCATTTCGCTAACGTACCCGATACGCGCATCACGAATCGACTTCCTCGGCCCTGAGTCTTCCATCTTCTGTGCGCTCTGTCCACCCTGATTGCGATGGCAGTAGTCGTAGGACTCTTGGGAGCGTAGATACTGGGATTCTGACCCCCTTACCGTATGAATCTTGTCGAGCCTCCGAGGAGTGGCTCCGATTGACCACAGTTCCCCTTAAGTACTCCGAAACCTCCACCGAGGAGAGCTCACCGCCTGACTCTTTTACTCGTCGACTCAGGTCTTGGAAGGAATCAAATTTTTCACTCGTTTCGCGCGTTGCAAGTGCTCCGGTGTTCCAGCCGTGTGTGGAGGCACGCTTTCCGATGACGATGGCGCAAGATGTGAGCGCTCTCAGTCGGCTGTGTTCGATTCAGTACGAGCCGAATCGCGATTTTTTCCCTACGTTTCCTCCCCATGAAAAACTTCGGAAGTCTGGTCGTGATTCCCCTGCTCGACTCGGTATCTCACAGCGCGCTGAGGATCATATTCCGAAGAATTCCATTCCAAGTATGAGGGTCCGTCTATCTCAGCCGTTGTGAGTATGTCCCTCCATCAATCGGGATCGCATCCCGTCTATCTACCCGCGGATTATTCTCGAGATTTGTCGAGTCCCCGGAGAGGATGCATCGCAGGGCAGTGATTCCCAACGCTCAAAAGATTCGCAATTCAATCGGCGTATCATTGGGTTCGGGGCTCTGTCTGCGGTTCAGTCGGTGGATTATGCTGCTGGCTCGTAAACGAGCAATTGCACTACGCTGCTCAAGAACAATCTATGTGGGCTGTTTTGAGTTGATGATTGGACTTAATTATATCTGACGGAGAGCAATGCTTTCGTCAGGAATTTTTGTCCTCAACTCGAGCGTTCATAACAATCGTAGTTGGCTCGACCGCTCGGGAGGCTATGGAGTAATTCGGGTGCCAAACTTCGGGTGCTGTGGAACCAACATAGCCCACAACGTAGTATCGGGCAAGGAAACAAGACAATCAGACGAATGAGTACAAGGGCATTCTTGCTCACAGAAGACAGGTATAAACAATGTCGAAGCCACAGAGCGTTTCGCAGCTCGGATCGCTAGCTTGCGTGACGTCATCGAGTCTCACCTTGAGGGCAAGACAGGCGATGTGCGCTGCTCGATTCTGGTTTGGTGGTATGGCGAGAATGAGACACGTACCTGGTAATGTCATACGGAAGAAGCGCACTCGATAGCGGATGCAGCAGGACGCGATCCTGATTCTGAGGTCTTGCGGGGCAACTTTCGCAGAATGGTCCGAAGCTGACTGAACCCACGGCCTCGCTGTATCTGCCCCATGAGTTGAGAATCCAAATCCAGGCTGTCAGTCTTCGATGAGACGCATGTCGTCGTCACGAGTCTCGGATATCTCTACCAACGGTGACTTTCGAGTCGTAGCGCCGCGGTTCCTCCCGAATCCAGCTGAGACACGATGAGCACACGAGGAGCAGGGAATCGATAACGCCTCTCGATGATATCAGATCCTGCGGTCAGCATTCGAAGCTGAGAAGGAGGGGGGGCGAAGATGGTCGTGCCGAGTCCCATTGCCTTGGAGTATTCATTTCGTACGGGAATGCGCGAATGTCTAAGAAAAATGCTGCGCTTTTCCCGCATTGTCTGATCGCGGTCCCCATTCTCTCATATCGTCTGTGGTGGTAAAACAAATTGAATTTTCGATTACAGATTGCAAGACGATCCCCCCTCGGGTGTCTCAGGGGCGCCCACGGACAACAACATAATGATCTGGAATGCCGTAATTTTCGGGCCGCACGACACACCCTTTGAGGACGGCACCTTCAAGTTAACTCTAGAGTTCACAGAAGAATACCCAAACAAGCCACCGACGGTTCGTTTCGTGTCAAAGATGTTCCATCCCAACGTCTACGCTGATGGAAGTATCTGTCTGGACATTCTACAGAATAGATGGAGTCCGACGTATGACGTATCTGCTATTCTTACCTCAATTCAGGTGGGTACCTATCCCTGCTCGCTATCCGCTCGTAGGCATGCTCGAAGCTTCCTCCGATCTAGGTTCTGATCTCATATATGTGGAAGGAAGCGATTCTCTTCCGATCCGCCTAATTAGTCCTCCCTCGTCGCTCCGGCGAAATTGACAAATCCCTATGAAAGCGTGCTGGATGGCTGACTCTCAGAGTTGTAGCTCGGGAAGGGTCCGCGGAACAGAAGTCTTTCCAGTTCGTATCCGAACTGAGGATCCATAAACACTGGTCACGGGTGTGAGCTCTATCAATTGGGACGAAAAGGGAATATTATCTCGGGCTCGTGCATTCACTCGATGTGTCGCTCGACAATTGTTCAACAGCACTGACAAGCGAATACTGTCGCTAGAGGTCAGTGACCTTTCCGGGACGGAAAGAAAGCACTTCATGCTTCCACGACCACCACGATTTGGGTCCGACGATCTGAATAGCTAGCGAGGTCTGGTACATGAGCTGCTTGTAGGTTCTTTCCTTGAGGCTTTTGCGCGGCATTCCTGAAGCTCGGCTTTGAGGAAATCATAGCGCGTCAGAGAGCGACTATCCAGAGAGCTGGACACAGGAGAGAAAAAAATCCTGAATCCGCTTGTAGTTCAGTACAATGTCAGACTTTCAGTTATTTCAGAGACCGATCCGTCCTAGATTTCACCCTGAGCGCTCCAAATGCGCGGGAGATCCTTTTACTCAAGTCCTCTGTTACATTTCAGTCGCTCCTGGATGAGCCGAACCCCAACAGTCCCGCGAACTCATTAGCGGCGCAACTGTACCAAGAGAATCGCCGAGAATACGAGAAGCGGGTCGAGGCAATAGTCGAGCAGTCGTGGCATAATTTTAATGATGAGGAGGACGCCAGCAACTCGAAAAAGGAACCTACCACCACCGGAGCTCAAGGCTCGGGAACTAGCAACTCCTAGGGTCAACTTCTAGAAGCAGCCACAACAAAACCGTAACAGCAGCAACCAACATTCGCAAAACAGACAGTTGAAACACAGAAACCACGAAATATCGATGAAACCGCAGACTAAAGGACGGAAAGAATTCGAAAGCGAGTCCCGAGGGAAACTGAAGCTCTATCCGATTGACACATTATATAAACAAACGAAGTAAGCCTTCGAGGGGCGACAACAGCAATTATAGTCTAGTATCCAAGACATTGAATCGGTTTGTCCCGATGACCGTCCATTAAAAGATTCGATTTGATGAAAGTACACCTCGGGATTTCCTTGGAGAGCCGAACAGCTCAGAAAATTTTCCCCAGCGAGCAAACGACAACCATTCACAGCAGGAAAATGTTGGAAGCGAATCCTTGTTTTTTTGAAAAGTATGATGCATATTAACATGCCAGACGCTGAAAGCATACTGGGATCGGAACGCCTTGGAAGTATCATCCAGAATAGAGCCGGAGACAATTGTCGGTAGGGAACGCGCAGCGCAGAGAATCTTCTGGGCACGTAGCTCCTTTCCTCAAATGTTTCTTCTTCGCCCTATTGAAATTTTTCCTCGAGACCTATAGGCCCGATAGCTTCCTCTGACTCCTCCCTCATCCTTTGGCGGAAAGCGTCTTCCCAATTTCTTCTGAAACCGCTACTCCAATCTCGGCAATTGAAGTACCTTAAGTTCGCCAGAGAGCAGCTACGGGATCGTCGTTCCGGAGCGCGGCGCACCAAATGCCGTTTCTGGGGAAGGAAAGGATTCGGGACTAAATCCTGGTAATCTTCGAGATGAGCTCCTCCCAGCGGCGATCCGATCCCTGGAAACACGAGTTTCTGGCTGATTGTAGTCTGTTGTAAATACATACACCTATGACTCACGGATGATGATCGATCTCTAAGCGGAAAACCTGATCAGCGGGACAGATCTGACGAGCCATATTCGATGTAGTCGCGCGGAAATGCGTAAAATCTGACCCTCTGTCCCGTACTCGCCTCGTTGCGCTGCACTGGTAACGTTTAGAGATCGATCGAATGTTCTTCTAATCTCTCGGGCTTGTTGGGTTTGATAACAGGCCCTTAGTTTCCTAGCGGGTCGGCGAATCCGAATTTCAACTTGAAACAGAAAGGAAGCGAATAAAAGAGAGGATAAGAATTTAGAAACCAAGTAATAACGTGGAAAAGCGAGAAGAACGCCTGAATCAAGCCACCGGAAACCATTTGACGCGAAGCATGATCGACTCGCAAATGGAGGAGGCGTTTCACCAAAACTTGTATAAAATAAAGAGCGTAAACAACATTTATTGTCAAATTCACCTGTGACTTTTCTCTCAGTGCTCCATCAGTCCATCTCAAATTGGTCAGCGTTTCCTGCAGCTCAATCGCGGATCGAATTCCTGCAGAGTTTTCTCCTCAACGATGAATTAGGCTAAGGAAATTATCACAGCTCCGGTCGACTCAGGTGGCCCCGACAAATCCCTCGCAGAGACGATCAGTCTCCGAGCAAATTTTTTTAAACCAGGGTGAAGCGCTTCGCTGACTTCTCTGATCGGAATACCGTTCAAGTCATGCTTCCATCGGATACCGGAGTGAGTTGATTCGACATCGCCTTCCAGGGGAGGGGACTAGCGAAGTTCTCATCTTCTCCGGGTAACGGGAGCTGACCATCGAAATCTTCACGAGATCAGAGACTCGACCGAGTCCATAGATCCCGGGAATCCAGCGTGAATCATTCGGTTGGTGCCTTCCTCGTATGACGGAACGAGGAGCCCCCGTTCCATGGCCTGCTTTCCATTATACGCATTCGAATCCGAGTCGAAGAAATATTGACCACCGCATGAGGTTTCCTCTCTTTTTTCCTCATCGATGAATGTCCGCGATCACCACAGGCGGAGTCAGCCTGGACTACCAACCTTTTTGAGGGGTCAAGTCGCGGGAATTTTCGCATCCGACAGGAGCGCTGGAGCACAACGAGCGAGCGACGCGCCATCTAGTGAGGGAAACGTCGCACGGCCGCCGGCCTCCCTAAACCGAAGCGCGATTTTTGGCGGAATCTCTATCAGCTGATGTTGTTCGAGCATTCGCTGTTCCGACGAGTGTTCTTATACGAGCCCTTTAGTTTCCTTTGTCGCAAGAAAATTTATTGTGACTCTGTGGATCTCGAATGATGCGCGCAAAAGTGCAGAATCGCTGACAGGTAAATAAGCGCTGCAGAATGTTCGGAGTTGAGCTCATCGAATGTCATCAGGAGCACGGAGGGAAAGAAACTTCCGGATATTTATCGGAATCTCTGAGGACATAACCATTCGGGATCCCTTCTACGATGATCTTCCACCATTGCAGCGATCTGAGGAGAATTATGAGCGCGCAGGTCGCATCGAACGGAAGAACACCGAGGGTTCGATCATGCAGGAAAAGATCATACATCGGAGACGATGACAGTTCGCCGGAAATCCGGGACTCGACTTCAAAGAAGTCGAAGCCTCCCACTGCGAAAACTCCACTGAAAAAGACTGCGAAGACCTCTAATGCAACGAATCCTGTGGAGACTCCACTCGGACGAAAGAACGGCCTGAAAACGCCAAAGAAAGTTGACACCAAGAGAAGTAATTTGTTCTTGTCTCTCTCGAGTGTTCTCCGGCCTGTTTCATGCGGGCTGTTCGGATTTGTGGACGTCCAAGGGCCGCTCATTACCTTGGGTGCTCAATTGACCGGAATTTTTACCATGTTGCAGCGAGAAAAAGCGTGGAAGAAGAACATAGCGTTCTCGTTGTGGAGGATTCCCCCATAGTGGTGACGAACGGCCACCAAAGCTCGGCGAGGACTGAGGAGGTTGTCACAGGAATAGACGACTGTACCTTCGAACAGAAGGATACATGGCCTCTGAAATATAGGTATGTGATCTCGAACGCGTCCAGTCCGAAATCTCCCAGGCCTGAAAGTCGCGATGCGATCGGACAGTCGGCACTTCCCTTCTGTTCCGGAGAGAGCTCCGGAAGAGTATCTACCCCTAGCTAAGACAAGATAAGTGAAGCTCGCGCTAGGAGTTGCACTCGCATTGCATTTTTCCAAGATTCACCTGGGTTTCTTCGCCGGCTGGAGCCCGGCAAGCGCGGAATTCCTCCGTGAAAGTGCTGTCATCCCTCTCCGGAAGCACTCTCTGGACTCGACGGAATGTGCCTGCGTGAGATCAGAGGGTATTGCACTCGGTCAAGCTGCCCGAATTCCGAATTCATGAATGGGAAACGAGAATCCTCGGTACCGAAGGACAGAGAAAGGTGCAAAAGGTGTCGGCCCTGCTCTTAGTCCCACAAACGACCTACGTCAACCCCTGAGGCTGGGGACCCGGAGACTCGAATTAAGACGGTTTTACCGCTTCCAGTCCTAGCATTTTCGGAAATTTTGTCGGTAACAGAAGCGCGGTGGAAAGGGTGGAGAGATGGTTGACCGAATGGAAAGTCGCCACGAAGAAGAGTGCCCTCAGAGACTCGGTAAGTGAACCGCTAGCACGGAATGTCAGGGACGCAGCCCCCTTCGAAGAATCGAGCTCGGAACTCATTCCGGCCCATCTTCAAATTCCACGTCCTCGGAGACTTCCGTGTAACCATCGTTTTTGGATTGAACAGGGATCGAGCGCATCGGACAGTTTACAAGGCGAAGCGTCGTCAAGCGCGTTATTCATCAAGGGCCCTCCAGGCGTCGGGAAAACTTCTCTCGTGTATTACCTAGCGAAGCGTTCGGGATTCACGGTAAGTCAGAGCCTCTCGGTGAGACATCGCGGTGACCGGGTGTCGATGACGTCTCCAATCATCCGGCTGCATTGCGTTCTAGGTACTTGAAGTGAACTCCTCGTCGGAAAGACCCGGGAAGCGAGTGTTAGCAGATCTGCAGGAGGCTACGCAAAGCCAGCACGTGAAAGGCACCAAAGTCGCGGAGGGAGGAATAAACTCCTTCTTCAAGCCAACATTGACACCATGCGCGAACCCACAGACCCCGGTCGCGCAATCCGGTTCTTCGAAGAACCGTAAAAAGCTCAAAAACGCCGTCACGGTGAAAGAAAAGAGAGGAACGTTGAAGAGCTTCTTCAACTCGGTCACGCCCAAGTCCGGTATCGAGGAAGTTCCCACGCAAAGTATCGCCGTAGAGGAGCCGGCGGTCGAAGAAAAAATCTCGAGATCATCGATAAAGGCATTCTTCGCAGCTGAGAAGAAGAGTTCGGCCAAATGCGCATCGGAGAGCCCAGAAATCCTCACTACGTACCGGCAATCGAGCGCCGCGAATGCCGCGGACGGCAGTATCAAGTGTTCCAGTTCGACCATTATACTTTTTGACGATGTCGACGTGATTTTCGATGACGACGGAGATGAAGGCTTCTGGATGGCTTTGGAGACCGTTCTGAAGAGCTCGAAGATCCCGTGTATACTCACCGCGACGCGGGGCTATGAAGGGGTGGTGAAACGATGCAAGTCTCTCCAGAATGCACTTCTAGTCGAACTTCATCGACCGAGTCCATCCCACGTCGCGTCATTGATAAGCAACATCTGCGCCGTAGAGAACAGAGATCTGACAGACTACAATGTGGAGTTTATGTGTCAATATTTGGCATCGGACGTTCGACGGTCGTTGATTCAAATGGAATTCGAGACCGTATCATCGGGCTTACTCCAAACCGTGTACCCTGCAAACAAAACGATCGGAGGCCTTGTGACATCAGGGTAAGAACTCCTCGCTTTAGCATAGCTCAAGACACGGGGAGAAATGAAGGATAGAAATGAGTCATATCATATTGATGGTTTCTTCCCGAGTGGAGCTTAAAACCGATCTCTTTCCAGCTCTACTGAAGACGCTCTCGAGATTCACATCGCCTTCAAGAAAGTGGGATTCAACGCTCTGTATGCCTCTCTGGAGGATTGTCTCCCATTTGAATTCGATGACGTGATGCTCGATACGAGCAACGGCGCGACTTTGCCGGATAAGACTCTCAAACGACCCACGGAATTCGTGTCGGCTACAGTGAAGGACTTCGCTCGTATCTTCGACGAGTTCTCGACGAATGACTTATTCCTGGGGTGTCTGAAACGAATGGGGGAGGAGTGCTTACCGTCCTACGAGAGGTTTGTTTGCCGTCTAAGCTACGCTGAGTGTCTCACTGAATATATTCTCCCGACAGGACGACTATTGTCGACAATTCGACGGCTACGCCTGGGAACTTGGGTGGTGAAAACTGAAAACATATCATTCACTGCTCGTCATCCCGATTGCAGAGCAAAAAGATGGATGAAACAGCATCCTGTGGACAACCAGGAGACGAGCCAACGGGTCGTGGAGGATTTGCTTGAATTGAGTTCCGTGGTTCTCCTAGGGAAAACGAGCGTTTCGCTGAACCGAATCTCTGAGAGGTGAGTCTGCTGCGCACTTCGTCCCCGCTCTACTCCGAGCAAGATCATCGAAAACCTTACCGTCATATTTCGCGATATCGATCTCTGCTCGCAAAAGTCCGTCGTCGAGTCGCAAATCATCGGAGTTTCACCCGTCATCTCCTCTGCGTTGAATCGATGCGCATCTCTCAGTGCACAGAGCCGATTCCTAGAAAATCAAAACAATCATTTTCGTGCAGATTCGCTGCTCTGGATGTCAACGAGCAGTCAGAGCATCGATTGTGCAGGGTTGCAAACTCTCTCGGATTCCGGGACATTCACAAGCAGCTGAAGAAGGTTTGTTTCTCTTTCCGTTCATGGACGGTCTCATGTCGACCCGAGATCTAATCAGCCTCGATCGATCCACAGGTTCGAATGTCCGAGAACTGTTTGGATGACGTCCTTCAACATTTCCCCATCCGACACAGCACGGGTCTCACTTACCTCGACTACCTCAAAGCCATGTGCTGCGCCGAGAATGAGAAACGGGAGAAGAGTCGACGAGGCAATCGTCTCAGTCACTATCTATCGAATATTGGGGTCTATTTCTCACCAGAGCAGCTGACGCGAATTTCCGCATTTTGGTCTTGACGCTAGACTGTCCTAAGCAGAACTAATGTTAAGCCGTAGTCCCCGTATGTGCTCGATGCCTATCAGGCCGAATCTGTCGGTTGACCGCCTTTTTTCCTGTAGTGCGTGACCCTTAGAAAGGATTATTTGTATGTAGAGAGCGACAGAGAGTCAGATATTCCCTTTTGAATTCGAAATACGAACTGACGTATCATTTGTTCATAGTTGCTCGAACAGGAAAGTTGAGTCATAGGGTTCATAGATACTTATGATGTCGAAGAATTCGTACGACATGGGGATGCACACATTTATTACATGCCGGGATCATCCCCGGGAAAGCACGGATGACAGGCTCACTCTAATTCCTCGTCTGTATCCGCTCCACACAGAGCGCATAGATCAGCTTGCATCGAGAACCTACAAGAGATAGCCCTCGCGCATGAGCATTTCTCCCGACGACGCATTCATTGGTGGCAAAGACGTCAATTATATCGACAGCGCCTTGTTTGCTGACGATTGAAACAGGGAAGATCTGCGTGTAGCATTTCGGCAATAAATGAGATGGTTGATCCCTGGCGAATCGTTCCCTGGCTCATACTCAAGGGCATGACGGAAGGAATTCAGGCTCGAATGGAGCGACCATCGGGGATCATCCCCGAAATCGATGAGGAACTTGAATCAGTATGATCGAGATCCAGGAGGTCTTTCCGAGCGGTGGATAACACAGTTAGAGACCGCGACTGAGGCGGGGGAGACCTCGCTTGAGCTGCGCAATCGCAATGCGATGCGCTTCCGAGTCTCCGAGATCTGAGTACGGATATCGTGGAGGATACGTCCTGAGCCGGAGCGAATCTTCCCGTACGTGTTCGGCTGGTTTTTTGTCCGCTCTATCGGCTACATGCACGGCTCGTTCGCCCGCCGGAGCTTCCGGACCATGCCTCCGATGTGGAGGGTAGGCTCTGCTTGCGTAGGTTCACGGACCCATTATTTATCCGTCTCCATTCTAGTACTTATTAGACGAAAATGTCCGAGGCGAAACTACTCATTCCCGGGATCTCTGTGGATTTCATGTTCATCCGGATGATATCAGATCATCGCGCTCGATCATGTGCCATAGCCTTGGGGACTCGTTCAACGTTCAGCAAAGATCATCCTCATCATTGCCTTCACTCTCCCGCCGACAGATTACAATTTTGTTGAGTTTTACCTCGCGTTCTTTCAGACCGCTATTCCCCTAAGATTCCGTATTCGCTATTGTGCATTATCTCCATCACAAGTGTGAGTCGTTCAGAGAGATCGCCGCACAATTAAGGAGCCATTAGAGCCGAACTTGACGTCTTGTTAGCTGTGCAGCTCGCAGAAAGCTTCTGCTGATCGGCGAGAAGGAACTTCTGTGCACGGACGCGGAGACAGTCGAGAGATTCGATTTCTCAAACATCCACCCTTCGTGGTAGAGCTGGTGGGGCCTAGTTGGTGGTTTGTATTCTCGGAGGCTGCTTGGAAGTTCTGGAAGCTCCGACCATCCAGCACAGACAATGAGTAATCCAGAATCAGGAGAGGTGAGTGCCGAAACTTGTCCCGTAGGGAAGTCCTTGCGGATCGTTTGGGCGGAGTGCCAGCGAAAAGTCTCCAGCACTGCGAAGCGGTCGCGGTCTGGGAGCGTGTTCAGCACTCCGGATATTCTTCGTGACGCTACGGAGGAATGCTCCCGGTTTCTTCATCGATAGCGTACGGAAAAGACCGTTGAGCGGTTTTCACCGGTTTTCGGGAGGCGCTCCCAACGCTCTGGGGCAGGCACGTTTCCCGTAGACGGAAAATCGCGTAAATATCAACGGTCGTCCCCCTTTGATGGGGACGCATGTGGAATCAAAGGGGGAGGGAGCGTGCTTCTCGTGGAGTGAGTTCCCCAGGAAAAAAAACAGGAAAACATCTGCAATGCACTGCCCCCTCCATTCGAGTGAACTACTCTCACATTCTCAGCACAGGGGTTGTGAATCTTTAGATTGGGTCCCTGCAGTACATCTATGGGGGAAAGCTGCGTGGGAGCGTACTCCTTGGAGTATTTCTGAACTCCGGAATCCGAGCATCGACGGTTCTTCACTCTAAGCCACTCACTTCTATACTGCCGTATGCTCGAGAGAATCTCCAATCCACATGGGACCTGTGTCCGTATGAGCTAGCTCCGTGATCCTAATCCCGAGTCTTCCTCCCATTGCAGAACCAGGGCGGACCTTCTAGTTCATCGGAGCACAAGGAGTTCATCAAGCTCAAAGTCAAGGGTCAAGAGGGCGACGAAATCCATTTTCGATTGAAGATGACAACTCCCTTCAGTGAGTGAATTTTTTTGGAGACGCAGCATGTTTCTCAACGTCATCGGTCGCCTCTCAAGTTTTCCATCTCAAAATGTTCATATGAAATTTCTTTGCTTCAACGAATCGATGAATTCGCCTACGTTTAGACCACTGATGACATCCGATAATGGTGATGACGACACCGTTTCCGAGAGGGGCCAGAGCGAACGAGGCCGATGTCTTGGGGTCTCATCGGGTTCCTCCGAGGAAGGTTGAATGCATTGGATCTTTTCCCCAGGTAAAATCAAGAAGAACTACGCCGAGAGAGTAGGCGTGGCTGCTGGCTCGATACGACTGATCTTCGACGGAAACCCCGTCTCTGACAGCGACACACCGCGGAACCTGTCTCTCGAAGACGACGATATCATTGAAGCTTTTGTGGAGCAGACTGGGGGCATGCTTCCCGGGCTGTCGGCATGCTAATCCAAGTAAACCGAGGTCAAGATATCGACGAATCATACTTTCCCGTGGCTCTTGTCACACGTAACTGGATGTAAATTGACCAAGCGAAGGAGCGTAAAGAGCTCTGAGAGACCAACTCCACCTGTAAACAACTCTCAGCGAGCAGGACATGTAATATAGACTGATGTACATAATGAATACACGAACATCGAGAGGTCTTTTCTGTGTCACTATGTTCAGTTTAATTTACATATTTACATATACAAACGGATCATTCAATGGGGGCTCGGAATCGAGTAAGGCAACTCAGTTCGAGACCGCAGCCCCCTTTCGTCAACCGGACCCGTGACATCTCGTGGCACAATGCGCGACCGCCCGACTTGAGGCGTCGTCTGGGAAAAATAGACTTCCAGGCCCATCGAGTGATAAAAATACTTCCGGAGAATAGTCAGGTGTGAAGAGTTCGTCGGGTCAGATTCTCAGCTTCGGAACTCCGAAAATATCTTGGTGGTATGAAATGTATTCGAACCTAATCGTTCATGAGGAATCCGAGGTTTCCCATATGATCTCGAAGTCTGACCACTATCGTCAGAGTGCGTCATGTTCATAGATGCAAGAGGTAAAAACAAGTGATAAGATAAGCCAAAATGACTCTCTCCGATCCCGCGCCCATCCGGGCCTGTTATTTCAAATCAATCCATTGAGAACTCCCTGGAAGTCAAATCCATTAGAGATGCCTGAACCCCTGATGTCTCTCAACTGGTCCGAGAGATCCTCAACTGGATGCAATCTGGCATAATTCTTGATGCAATGCTCACCTGGGCAGGAAAGACGGAACGGCACAGCCCCAAGCGACGACGGGGACCTTCTCACTGATTTCCACAGCCTGCAGTCGACTCCCAGACGGGAACAGAGTCAGGACAGGATCTTTCAGAGGAGCCGTCTGTGTCGCGCCGCGGGATTGTTTCCGTCGCGCTCGCTCGAACCTGGAACGACAAATCGAAGCGATCCGATGAGTACCGAGAATAGGAACCGCAGATTCAGAACTCAAATAGTGTAGCTCTTTCCTGGCAAGCTCGAAGAGCTCAACTGACCGTTTCTGCTCCGACATCCACTGTCGGTCCCACTTTTTCCTCCGACGCTCTTCGGTCTCCAATTTAAGATGTCGTCTCAAATAGGTTTCGTCACTCGTAACCTGTAAATGGCAGAATATCAGAAGCTGTGCCATCAGGAAGTTGAAGCCGAGATTCCTCAGGTTTGCAAGGATTTCCGAATCGCGTACCTCTTCACAATCTCGTTTCGGAATACTTTGGCTCGGAATGGGAAGCACTCTCCAGGACGGAACTTCAACGTTTCCGGTCGCTTCTTGGCTTTCTGAGGTTTCGGAGGGTCTTTGATAGAGCGAATAGGCTGAGGTCATCAAGGGAGTTTCGTGGTCTTCGACTTCCAGTTTCGAGACAGCGGAGTTTGTCCGCATCGGCTTCCTTAATAAAAAGTCTGCCTTGAGCGAGCTCACCAGTGTTTCCAATCATGGCATTAACCTTTGCCGGCCCATGCCTGAATGCAGAGTGCACCGAGAATTCGGGAATGAGCTATGTCTTACCTCGTTTTTTTGTCGTCGGTTCCGCTTCGCTTTCGGTGTGGTACAATGTTCTGAGGGGGCACAAACTCTTTATATTTGGCTTCGATCTCAGCGAGACGACTCTGGAGAGCTTCGTTCTGCTTCCGTAGCTCTTCGATTTCTGCGTCTTTCTGACGTATGATGTCGTCTTTCGACGGCGTATTGCATTTTGGTCCATTCTTTGGCAGGCTGGCGGGCCCCGGGGTCCTATGTTTTGCGTCCGCATTTTCCGTCGTGGCTAAACTGTGTCGCAACTTCCTTGGAGTTATCCCTATCGACTCTATGATGTTCGAATCGGACAGCATGTCGAGTTCGGTGCGGCGCTTTTTGACCACGATTGAAGACATCCTGCTCACATGTATAGGAAGCTTTGGTTTCGTTGGAGCTTGGCCCATTATTTCAAGCGGCCTCATCACCCGGTTCCCATGTTCCCTGAATCAAGGAATGTAAATTGTCACTGACTAGACTGTCGTTGGACCTGGCTCGAGGAAGGCACTTCGCCTTCATGGACTTGACTGGAGATATCTCCGAATCGAAAAAAGCGCTCTGCGGTTGGTTCGACGATGATGTCCCAACAAAAGCATTGATAGAGGAGAGCCCTCTACAAACTGTTGTACGGACTCCACTCTGGTGTTTGGAGAGGGGATACCCCCGATATGAGTCATGTTGAGAAAGTAGCGAGTTTCATTCAACCACAAAATCGAGACCACGGATTCATGTTTGGCTCAGGGCTCCGAAGAAGCTCGCCAGATCAGAGCTCCGAAAATCATCGCAGAAACTCCGAGGCGAAAGCTCAGCGGCAGGAGAGAAAAACGCGGGATCTCACACCAGCGTTCGAAAACCGGGCTCAGAATCTCACGGGCGGGAATAGAAAACAATGCGTGTGCTGGATGCTTTCCCACTCACCTCATCAAGGGTAGAAATCCCGTGTGCCCTCAGAGTCATCCGACCTGAGACAGTCTGTAGTTGGGGTTCACAATGATCTCGATTCAGAAAATCTTGCAAATAGAAGAGGAGAAGTAAGCACAGCGATATTCAACATGGCGGTTGTTGTTGCTTGACTGGTCTGGGATATGAGGCTGGGGTGTCTTCTACACTCTACTGTTGCTGTTTATCGCTACTCTCTCCACGTGTTCTCGCCTCTGCATCGACGGCGCGCAAATGTATTTTGAATGGCAATACTTTCACGGTGGCTTCCATAAGGTCCACAAAGACCGAAGTCCTCTCCACACGTGGCTTCGCACCCGTTCAATCAATTCGGTCCTGATCAAATCATCCCGAGAAGAACCGCAGAGCCTGTTTCGCTAAGCGTCAGAGGAATTTCTCTGATCTCCACATGTATGCTTTGGAAGCTAATTTTCCCAAATCCGTGGAAGACCTACGATCAGAGCCAGAGACATCACGAGAGCGCGGTCAGGTTCCTCGCTCCGAGAATCCATCCCGAAATTGGCTCAATGGCAGATCGTTTCAAAGCTTTACTCGAGCCCCTTCCTCGATCTTCACACCCGAATAGTCGGCGTCGACATTCGGAGAACCTGGCCCGGACATGACTCATTCTGGTGCTTGTGCTCCGAAATTGGGGAAGGAGCCACTGAGGTTCGCAGGGGGTGCGGGCTGGATTAAGGATTCACTTCTGGAATCGTGAGAAGGCCCCCACAACCATCATCGTGACCTCCCGCAGCACGAAAGCCCGGGTCGGGGAGCAGGTCTGATCTTCACATAGACTGGAGACCATCGCGTCAACCCGCATGTTTGAAGCCTTTGCTTCGGCTTCCTTCTTGCCAACCACCCCACCTGCCCCGACAACCACGCCTCCACCAAGTTATGGTGAAGGCAGTGCGATCATCCTTCAGACCACAGACGAACTCATCGATGAGCCCATCCCGGTCGCCGTTCGGGAGGCTGTACTGGTTCCTGCCGTACCTCCGCCAGTCGTGTCTGTCGCACTCGGGGTCCCTGTCGGCCCGACGCCAGTCGTTGTCGTTCTCCTTCTACCTCCGCCCGTGATACACGTCGCGCCAGCGCGCGTCCTCCCGTCGTTCCCGCCATCCTCGTTGTACTAGCAGCAGTCCCTGCGGTGGTAGAGCAACCTGTCATCGGAGACATTCAAATCGCAGGAGTTCTTCCCAGATTCTCGGCATCGTATACTCGAGTCCCCCCCTCGGCCCCCCTCGAAGATCTCCTTGAATTCTCGCAGCATTAGAGGACGGATCATCGATGACCATCATTTCCATAAACGAGCTTCGCATACGAACGGCATCCTGCGAAATCATCTGAGCCAGTGAAGCAGCCGAATCGCATCATATTCTGGTTCCGGCTGGATCCACCGAGAGCCGAGTTTGAGAATGAACCATGCTCCCCGGATAGATCTTTTTCGAGAGAGTTTCTGCTTCGTCACAGCTCGGAGGAGGATGAATATTGGCATGATGAGAAGTAGGCCCAACCAAAGAGAGCAGAACATCGGTATAGAAGTAGACTAGTGATGGCTCCGATAAAATTCCTCGGAAGACCATCAGTGAGCTCATTCTCCAAAAAAGGAGCCTCCCTAAATATCGGGACAGATTTAGAATGACGCCGTCGGCGTAGCAAGGAGGAGTGATGGAGTCGCCTCTACTCCCGTCCATGATCCACACCACACAAGTTCGATTCTACGAATCGAGCCTCTGCACAGCAGCGGCAAGCTGTGCCGAGGATCCGCGGGTCCCGCATCGTCATCGGGTTGGCAGCATTTCGGGTCGACAACTCACATATCTTTGACAGAATCGGAAGCCCACTCCCGACACGACTCGTCCTGGTTATCCTGCTGAATCGACGGCGCAACAAAGTCCGCGCCGAAGGCAATACTAACTCGAAGGCGGTGACTGCCCGAGGTTTTGAGAACGGTCTCGTAATCGCGTCCGGGTATTCCGCTGTCGGGCGACGCAGGTCCGGGAGCGAGAGCAATCCTCATATAGCATGCGGAAAATCACACCTCGAAGCGAACCGACGATGATTACCAGCGATGCAGAGTTCGAGCAGCGGAATGGGCGCGAACGAACTCAATGCAATGAATCGCTCCCTCCTTACACGAATCTCCGACAATCCTATCCATTTGGGGGTTCGGGAGTTTTCTCCAACGAAAATTTCCATGGAGAGGACCCGGCGAACCCAATTCGGCGACACTCAAGACCCCGGAAACTTATCGCCTTCCAATGATATTACATAGTTGATGGAAATGACCCCAAGTGATTTTCACGAGTCAATGAGTTTTCATATCGGGGGAAAAACAAGTTCGGAGCGACTCGAGTGCTCTCGAACATTAGGTCCGGAATCAAAGCTCGGACTAGTTGATCGGCGCAGTCGTGGCGACGAGGTTCGGATGACCATTATCTCGAAAGCCCACAACCGTCCTGGGCCTCACAGAAGAGTCCGAAGGACTTTCAAAACAGTTTGTTGTCGATCAGAATTGAGATCGAGAGATTCACGACTCTGTGTATCCCTTGGATCATGAATTTCGTAAGCTCCTTCAGCTTGGAAGTTCTGAGATCGGGTATCCGTCCTCGAGCGAGGGGCTCCATGAGTTCAAGGTGTGGGGTCCGGGTCACGCGGCCGGGTCTACTCGACTAAGCCCGTTCTCTCCCATGCTTCTTTCCCACGAAGGCGGTATATAACAACACCCGAGCTCCCAACTGAGTACACTAGTCGCTCCGCCCTCAATCACATCCGATTCCTCGTGCTATTCGATCTCTGATCTGGAAAAAGACAGGAAAAATGAAGACCATTGCGTTGATCTGTATGTTCGCAGCCGCAGCTTCAGGTTCCTTCATTCATATGACCACGCCTGCACCCCTGACCACACCTCCACCGAACTACAGGAGAGGCCCTTCGATCATCCTCCAGAACACGAACAAAGTTGTCGACGAGCCCGCCCTCCCACCAGCTGCCCTCCCACCAGCTGCCCTCCCGGAAGCTGAAGTGCTTCTTCCACCCGTGGCTCCTCTCTTGCCTCCTCCCGTCGTTCCCGTCGCACCAGCGCCAATCGCCCCTCTCGCTGTGCTCCTACCGCCAGTGGCTCCCGTGGTGGTGAAACAGCCCGTGTTAGAAGATATTCAGATCGCAGGAGTTATTCACTAAATCACCGGACGAATAAAATGAGCTGAACTTGAAAAATGAATGAATGAATTTTCCACAATCGTTGCTCTATGCGACAAAGGAATTCTCAATCCCAATGCAGAAGGTCCAAGCAGAGATATAGGTCGATCTCAGAAGGTGGAAGAAGTCGATCGAAGACCCATGGAGTTTTGGAACTGCCGAGGAATCTCCGAGGGTCCCTTGCGGGTGAATCCAAGGCCCCGGTGTCGCCCCCAGATATTCAATCATGCCGCCCTCTTCCCCGCTGACGCCTATATGCGGAACGTACCCCTGCAACAGCATTGTAAGATCTCGATACCGGAGCACACATCTTCGCCTCAATGCGAGGTCTTCTCATTAGTCGGTACTCTTCATTCAACCTTGTGCTTGTCAGGGAATTCCCTGTATCGCATTCCGGAACCAGAGCCGAATCCTTGGGGAATTATTCTTTCAATATTTCAGCGAGTGGATTTCCTTTAGGGTAACGTTCTTCACCGAAGGTTCGAAGAATTCCTGTCATCACAAGCAGCGAGCCCAAACGAGGAAAGCGTGAACTGTAGGAGAAGATTATTTCCATAGGAGGCTCCAGTCGCTCCGTTTTCCACAGAAAAGGCTTTCGAATCACCCCCAATACCGAGACTTCCCCAGACTGCGCTTTCATTGGCGGAGGGTAGCAGCGTCCTCGTCGAACGTTTGGATAATTGATTCTTTGGATCGAGCCTCAGTTGGTCTTTGACCGGGTCGAGGAACCTCCCGAGGCGGTGACCCGGAATTCCTGATTCTCCGATGGGGGCGACGTTGTGGGACCAGGCTCTCGAAGATTATTATCGATTCGCTGCAAGGCAAAACTCGCTCGCGGTCAGTTCGCGAATCGTTCGAATCTCCGCGCCGTCCATGATCGCAGATTAAGGCTCATGTCGGCAATCGGCTCTCGGACCCCAGTCGGACCCTCAGCTCGGAATTTTCAGCGGATCGAAACCGCTCTGCTCTCAATGGAGCCTCCTTTCGCCGTGGGATCGGCGAGCATCGGAATTTCATCTCTCCATTTCCACAATGGGTGGCGGAGAGCTTTCAGCTTTATCCCGACAATCGTCCAACAAGCGGGTCCACGGGCCTCGTGACATGACCAGTTCCCTGAATGGACAACTCACGGTGGACAGAATCGTGGAAGGAACAGATGGCTCATCTGGCTCCAGAAAGATAGCTGTACTGGAGTCGGCGGCGGGACCAACCTTGAAGTGAGCGACGATCCTGTCGCCGAAACCTTTTTCCTCCTCTTGAAAGCCCTGTCGTGTCTCAGCGTGCGGCAAGGTACCTCCGCTACCGACCCTTCGACATTTTCGGGTCGAAATATAAAAAGCTTCATCCGTACCGAGAAAACCTTCTTGATGTCTTTCCAACGATATCCGAATAATCGTTTCCATCATTTCTGCCAAGGAAAAGACGATGTCCGCGCGGACACCGTGACGGAAATCGGACGTCCAAAGCGTGTACTGCATTTCATGTTGGTGACCCGTTCCATAGAGTAGATTCAAATCTCAAACTATCCGCCCTATAAGCGAAACTCTCCTGGACTTCAGTATACATAACCGCATAATAAATGAATTCCTAATCGAAATCAGAGCTATTCCTTTGAAAATTCCGGAGAACAGATATTCTCCGGGGAGCTCTGAGCGGGGAGCGGGGAAAACGGACGGAAATATCTCCCTTATATAGAGTGCAAAAATAAGGAGCTGATCACGCTCCCAAATGCTTCTACGAACCATCCACGGTAGGCTATCGGAATCACGTCATATCTACACGAGATGTCCTCATGGGTACATCGTTTCCCGACTACCTCACTAATACCCAATCTTCAGGATTCGTGCATCGGTCATTTCAACGAATGACTCCCATATGATTTCGTATTTTCGCCTCAACATCCGATTGACAGTGGATCCGTAGTGCGGAGCAAACTGAGAATCCTTACTGGAAAGTCCCGAATCTTCACTGAGACCAGTCGATCGGCGCGGTCGTGTTGGAGCGACACCGACGACTCCCCGGACAAAATCCCCTCGAGTGTTCGGAACCGTTATGGGTCTCGCACGATAAGAACATCGGTCGAAATAATCTCTTGAAGAACTCGAGGGTCGTATCCAAGAGCAGATCAGAACAAGTCCGTCAAACTCTCCGAGACTGTTCACCGGAGGCTTCTACAGCTCGGAAATTAGGCATCCGTCCCATCCCGAAGAGACCCCATGAGTTCAAGGTGTGCGGTCCGGGTCATGCGGCCGGGTCTATTCGCCCAAGCCCGACCTCTCCCAGGCCTCTTGCCCATGACGGAGGTATATAACAACACCCGAGCTCACGATCGAGTACACTAGTCGCCCTGCCTTCAATCACATTCGATTCCTCGTGATCTCTGATCTGAAATACGACAGGAAAAATGAAGACCATTGCATTGATCTGCGTGTTCGCAGCCGTGACTTTGGGCTCCTTCTTGCCAACGACCACAGCCGCCCCGACAACCACACCGCCACCCACACCGCCACCGAACCACGGGCGAGGCAGTTCGATTATCCTTCAGAACACGAACAAAGTTGTCGACGAGCCCGTGGTCCCACCAGTTGCCCTTCCGGAAGCTGCACTGCTTCCTCTGGCGCCTCCTCCCGTGGCTCCTCTGGCGCCTCCTCCCGTGGCTCCTCTGGCGCCCCCTCCCGTGGCTCCTGTGTTGCCTCTCCCCGTCGCTCCCGTCGCACCGGCGCCTGCGCCCATCGTTCCTGTCGCTCCAGCGCCCATTGCTCCTCTCGTTGTGGTCCTGCCGCCAGTGGCTCCCGTGGTGGTGAAACAGCCCGTTATAGAAGATGTTCAGATCGCAGGAGTATTTACTAATTCACAATGAGCAACCGAACGAATAAAATAAGCTGAATCGTTGAAGAAAACAGACGCCTCTTCCTCTCATCCTAAAAGTTCTCATCAATTATAAGACCGAACTTCTGCGAATTCTCTGCGATCGTTGGTCAATGCGACACTGGAATTCTTCACCCTCCTGCAAAAGCTTCATGCAAAGATTTAGGTCGCACAGATTGTTCTCGGAAGAAGGAGTAAATCGATCCTCGAGCCTCCGAGTTTCGGGAACGGCCACGGAGCTCTCACGGATTTATCGCAGATGATTCCTAGGCCCCATGTATTCCCCAGATATTGTGTCGTACCGTCCTGTTCGTCGTAGAGACCTGATTGCGGAACGTCTCCTCATTACGGCAGTCTTCTACAACGCCAATCTTCTCGCCTCAATTCTGATTGGACCGTGCTCAGGCTTCAGTCCCGTTGAGCAACGGAACTCTACTACGGGGACAATTGAAAGGAGCTCGTCACGATCCTCGAATGATCGATCGAAGCCCCGGAGCTTGCTCCTATACTCACGTCATGTCTGCGAGGTATGTCTTCAACGTCCGTGCCTATATCGATCCTCGAGAATTCTGATCATTTCGAGCAGTGATTCCACACATGACTTCTGATCTTCACTACCGCTTCCGATAGATGGGCTGTGAAGCGAGCTGAGCACTCTCGATGAGGCGACTCGAGTCTGTGCAGCGAGCAGTCGACCGCAGGGACGACAAATGGTGCGAGAAACCCGAAATCAGGCGGACTGAGTTCAAGTCCGGAATCCATTCTTTTGGTGGCCAAACTCGCTCATCGAGGTCCCGGATTCGGGAAGCGGAAGTCTTCCTTAAAGGTTTTGATCCATAGTGTCGAAGGGAGCAACTGGATAGGCCTTGAGAACAGCTCTCGAATCAAATGTTGTCGATTGCCGACTTCCCCCCACGAAACTTGCAGAATTGTACATCTTTGGAGTGGAACCTCACTGGTGAGCTCGACTAGGCACGAGATCATGATTAATCTCTGATTCCGAGGCAGTTGAACTTCTCCGGTGTAAAGTACTGGACTCACGAAAAATGTAGTTTCCCACAATTTTCGGCGGTGTAGACAGTCCCGGAAGGCTGAAAATCTTCGTCCGTCTCACCCTTCCCATTCCAACTATTAGACCCCTGCGAATTCGTTGCGCTCCCGAACTTCGGAATTTTCTCGCAAATGGACATACACCCAACTCTCATGGCACGATTTTTTCGAAGATTGGCGGGCTAGCCGGAGTAGCCGGGAACTCCATACTCTCGAGGATCTCTTGTCGGCTCGAGTGTACCTCCACAGAGTGAGAATCAAGGACTTAGCGGAATCGAAGCGATCTCTAAAAAGATAACCTTCGGGAATCTGCTCAAGATGCCGAAAATTTCATCGAGCACGTGCGCTATCCCCGGAGCAGTACGCTGAGTTATTGAATCGGAACTCCCGGGGGCTCTCGATGCACTCAGACGTCGAAGAGTCTTCGTCGCAAACTTCTAGGGTTGGCTCATCTGGCTCCAGAAAGACAGCGGTACCGGAGTCGGCGGCGGAATCGACCTTGAAGTGAGCGACGATCCTGTCGCCGGAACACATTTCCTCCTCTTGAAGGGCCCATCGTCCCACAGCGTGCGGCAAGGTACCTCCGCTACCGCGGCTTCGACACTTTCGGGTCGAAATATATGTGGCTTCATCCGTACCGAGAAATCCTTGTTGATGTCTTTCCCACGATATCCGAATAATCGTTTCCATCATTTCTGCCAAGGAAGAGACGATGTCCGCGCGGACACCGTGACGAAAATCGGACGTCCAAAGCGGGTCCTGCATTCCATGCTGGTGACCCGTTCCATAGAGGTGATCCAAATCTCAAGCTATCCGCCCTATGAGCGAAACTCGCCTGGAATTCAGTATACATAACCGATCGTTCACAGTGGAGCTCGATGAGGAGAACGTTACCGATCAAATCCTCGGCTTATGCTCGCGCCGTAGGAACTTCGAACTTGAACGGAGAAAAATGAATTCCTAATCGAAATCAGTGCTAATCCTTTGAAAATTCCGGAGAACAGATATTCTCCGATTCTCCGGGGAGCTCTTAGAAGAGCGAAAAAAGGACGAAAAAAGTATTGTTCTCGTAAATCGTAACTCTGATCATTTCCCATCGGGGCCGACTTTCATTAATGCTTTCGGACCCAGGCATCGCTCATGTAGAGTGCCGCAATCCGACTGTAGGAGTAGAGATAACGAGCTGATCACGCTCCCAAATGCTTCGACGATTCATCCACGGTAGGCTTTCGGAATCACGTCATATCTAGACGAGATGTCCTAAAGAGTACATCGTTTCCCGACTACCTCACCTATACCCATTCTTCTGGATTTGGTCATTTCAAGGAACGACTCCCATATGATTTCTTATTCTCGCCTCACCGTCCGATGGGCAACGAATCCGCGATGCGGAGCGAGCTGAGTGTTCTCGCTGAAGTGTCTCGAATCTTCACTGGGATTAGTCGATCGGCGCGGTCGTGGTGAAGCGACACCGACGACTCCCCGGACAAAATTCTCTCGAGCTTTCAAAACCGTTCGGGTTCTCGCATGATACGAAGATCTGTCGAAATAATCTCTTGAAGAACTTGAGGGACGTATGCAAATGCAGATCAGAGCAAATCCGCCAAACTCTCCGCGACTGTTTACCGGAGGCTTCTACAGCTCAGGAGATCTGAAATTAGGTATCCGTCCGAGGAGACCCCATGAATTCGAGGTGTGGGGTCCGGGTCACGCGGCCGGGTCTACTCGCCTGAGCCCGTTCTCTCCCATGCTTCTTGCCCAAGACGGAGGTACATAACAACACCCGAGCTCCAAATCCAGTACACTCGTCGTTTTGTCCTCAATCACACCCAACTCCTCGTTTTATCTGATCTCTGATCTGGAATATGACGGGAAAGATGAAGACCATTGCATTGATCTGCATGTTCGCAGCCGTGACTTTGGGCTCCTTCTTGCCAACGACCACAGCCGCCCCGACAACCACACCGCCACCCACACCTCCACCGAACCACGGGCGAGGCAGTTCGATCATCCTTCAAAACACGAACAAAGTTGTTGACGAGCCTGTGGTCCCACCAGTTGCCCTTCCGGAAGCTGCACTGCTTCCTCTGGCGCCTCCTCCCGTGGCTCCTCTCGTGCCCCCTCCCGTGGCTCCTGTGTTGCCTCCCCCCGTCGCTCCCGTCGCACCGGCGCCTGCGCCCATCGTTCCTGTCGCTCCAGCGCCCATTGCTCCTCTCGTTGTGGTCCTGCCGCCAGTGGCCCCCGTGGTGGTGAAACAGCCCGTCATAGAAGATGTTCAGATCGCAGGAGTATTTACTAATTCACAATGAGCAACCGAACGAATAAAATGAGCTGAATCGTTGAAAAGTACAGACGCCTCTTCCTCTCATCCAAAAAGTTCTCATCAATTATGAGACCCAACTTCTGCGAATTTTCTGCGATCGTTGGTCGATGCGACACTAGAATTCTCCACCCTCCTGCAAAAGCTTCAAGCGAAGATTTAGGTCGCACAGATTGTTCTCGGAAGAAGGAATAAATTGGTCCCCGAGCCATTGTGTTATGGAAACTGCCCAGGAGCCGTCGCGGGCCGATGATTCCTAGACCCCGATGTATTCCCCAGATATCCTGTCGTACCGCCCTGTTCGTCACTGAGACCTGATTACGGAACGTATCCTCATTTCGGCAGTCTTCTACAACGCGAGTCTTCCCGCCTCATCATCGATCATTATGGGACCGTGCTCAGGCATCAGTCCCGTTGATCAACCGAACTCTACTACGAGAACAAATGAAAGGAGCTCGTCACGATCCTCGAATGATCGATCGAAGCCCTAGGGCTTGCTCTTATACTCACGTCATGTCTGCGAGGTATGTTTTCAACGTCCGTGCCTATATCGATCCTCGAAAATTCTGATCATTTTGAGCAGTGATTCCACATGATGTCTGATCTTCACTACCGCTTCCGATAGACGGGCTGTGAAGCGAGCTGAGCACTCTCGATGAGGCGACTCGAGTCTGTGCAGGGAGCAGTCGACCGCGGGGACGACAAATGGTGCGAGGAAACCCGAAATTAGACGGACTAAACTCAAGTCCGGAATCCATTGTTTCGGCGGCCAAGCTCGCTCATCGAGGTCTCGGATTCGGGAAGCGGAAGTCTTCCTTGAAGGTTTTGATCCATGGTGTCGGAGGGGGCGAATGGATAGGCCTTGAGAACAACTCTCGATGCGAATGGTGTTGATTGCCGACTTCCCGTGAAGAAATTTGCAGAAATGTTCATCTATGGAGTTGGAGCCTCACTGGTGAGCTCGACTAGGCAGAAAATCATGATTTATGACTGTTTGCGAGGCAGTCGAACTTCTCCGGTATAAAGTACGGGACACATGAAAAAATGTAGTCTCCCTCAATTTTCTGCGTTGTAGACACTCCCAGAGAGTCACGGTCCGTAAGAGTCTTTGCTCCGGAGGGTTGGAAATCTTTTTCTATCCCACCCTTCCCATTCCAACTGTTAGACCCCTGCGAATTCGTTGCGCTCCCGAACTTCGGAATTTTCTCGCAAATGGACATACACCCAACTCTCATGGCACGATTTTTTCGAAGATTGGCGGGCTAGCCGGAGTAGCCGGGAACTCCATACTCTTGAGGAGCTCTTGTCGGCTCCAGTGTACCACTACAGGGTGAGAATGAAGGACTTAAGCGGAATCGAAGCGATCTCGATACGTTTCGGAAATCTGGATGACGAATATTTCATCGAGCATGTGCGCTATCTTCGGAGCAGTACGCTGAGTTACTGAATTGGAACTTCCAGGGGCCCGCGATACACTCGGACGTCGAAGAGTCTTCCAGAATTATTATAGAGAGCGGTCCGAAGTCGAATGGGGCTGAGCATCGCTTCTCGATCAAACCCTAATAATAAGTTTTTCCTGCTCGTTGTTCTACTCGGTTCATCTGCGAACGCTGACCATAGTCACGGTGAAGTCGCGAGTCGTGAAAGACCTATTTTTCCCCAATCATACTCTCGTTCTGAATTCTAGGAGATCCGGAAGAAACGCTGAGATGATGCTCTTCACCTCAGAAACCGCTTCACCCCTTTGTGTCGCTGGTGAAGCGACTCACGAGAGGATGTAGATCATTAGAAACCGAATACAATCTATTTAAATCTATTAGACTGCATACCGGAGGCTTCTTCAGCTTGGACGTTCTGAAATCCGTCCCCCAGCGAGACGACCCCATGACTTCAAGATGTGGGGTCCGAGTCACGCGGCCGGGTCTGCTCGCCTAAGCCCGTTCTCGCCCATGCCTCTTGCCCATGAAGGAGGTATATAACAACACCCGAGATCCCAATCGAGTACACTAGTCGCCCTGCCTTCAATCACATCCGATTCCTCGTGCTATTAGATCTCTGATCTGGAATAAGACAGGAAAAATGAAGACCATTGCATTGATCTGCATGTTCGCAGCCGCGGCTTCAGGTTCCTTCATTCATATGACCACCCCTGCGCCTCTGACCACACCTCCACCGAACTACAGGAGAGGCCCTACAATCATCCTCCAGAACACAAACAAAGTTGTCGACGAGCCTGCCCCCCCACCAGCTGCCCTCCCGGAAGCTGAAGTGCTTCTTCCACCCGTGGCTCCTCTCTTGCCTCCTCCCGCCGTTCCCGTCGCACCAGCGCCGATCGCCCCTCTCGCTGTGCTCCTACCGCCAGTGGCTCCCGTGGTGGTGAAACAGCCCGTGTTAGAAGATATTCAGATCGCAGGAGTTATTCACTAAATCACAGTGAGCGACCGGACCAATAAAATGAGCTGAACTTGAAAAACATAATACGCCTTTCTCTCTCATCCTGTAAGTTCTCATCAATGACGTGATTGAATTTCGGCGAATTCCTCACGATCGTTGGTCAATGCGACATTAGGATTCTCAATCCTAATGCAGAAAGTCCAAGCAGGGATTCGCTCCGATGGTTCTCGGAAGGCGGAAGAAATCGATTCGAGAGCCATCGTGCTCTCCGGACAGCCAAGGAGCCTTCTTTTCTATCGGAGGTTATTTCTAGGCCCAGATGTCGTCCCTAGGTATTCAGTCATACCGCCCTTCTCCCTGCTGAGACCTAGTGGCGAAACGTAACGATGTTCCAGGATTGTAAGATATCGATACCGGAGCACATACCTTCGCCTGAACTCGAGGTTTTCTCATGGATAGGTACTCTCCATTCTAGCTCGGGCTTGTGAGGGAATCCCCCGTGACGCCTCCCTGTCTCAGAGACGAGTCTCGTCAGGACTCCATCCATATAGTACCGAGCGAATCACCTGCAGGGGCAACATCCTCCACAAAAGGCCTGGTTAGGATGATGCCTAAACTCACGAGCAACAAACTCAGACGGAGACAGCGAAATATTGGAGGAGACGATGATTTGCTTGAGGGAGGCTCCAGTGGCTCCCAGTCCGAGAACAAGCTGTCGAATCACCCTCAATACTAATAAATATTTCCAAATTGCACTTTTGGCAGCGAAGGGAGGAGAGCAGCGTCTTAGTCGAAAAATTGGTGAATTGTTTCATTGTATGGAACCTACATTCAGTCATGGACCGAGCCGATAAGCCGCCTAGAGGCGGTGGCACCCGGAATGCCAGATTTTTTGATGGCGGCTTCGTTGTGGGACCAAGATCTCGTCGACTATTTCCGTTTCGCTGCAGCGCAGAACTCGTTCGCGAACGGATTGCGAATCCTACAACATGTGTTTTAGTCGCTGACCATGATCAGAGACAGAGGCTCATGGCGGCAATTACTTTTCGAACCCCCGTCGGACCCCGAACTTGGAGTTCCCCGCAGGTCGAGAGCCTTTGTGCTCCTAATGAAGTCTCCGTCTGCCGCGGCATCAGCGAGCACCAGTACTTCATCTGCGACGATGCGCGGAGAAAAGCTTTGAGCCATATTCCGTCGATCCTCCACCACGGGAGTCTCCGATACCGCGCCTTCAAAATTCGGTTGGAAATTCTCGCTGCATCATTGTTACAAGGGATACTCACCGCTATTGTATTTTCCGCGATATCCCGATGATCGTCTCCATCACATCTTGCCGATCGGAACTCTCACTCTGATGATTGCCTCTGGCTCAGGCATGGGTCCTGTCGAGCACCCGGAGTCTACCACAAAAATCGAGTGAAACGAGCTGATTACGCTCTTCGTATATTTAATCGAAGCACCAAGATTGGCCTCTAAAATCACGTCATCTCTGCAAGAGATGTCCTCACGACTTCATGCAAGCTTGACCCCCAGAACCTACGCATCGATTCTTGAGGATTCTTCTGATATCAGAAAATTACTTTCACATGATTCCCTATCCTCACTTCAGCTCACGGTAGAGGAGAGATTGGTGATAAGAATCGTGTCGAGAAATATCAATGAAGAGTCTCAAATCTGTCCTTTGACCAGTCGAGCGGAGCAACGCCGACAAAGCGGCTCCCGAGGAGAGATCTTCTAGAGTCCAAAGTAGGAATTCCTAAATCGGAGGCCGGGGCCTAATTAAATTTTTGACCATGGGTGAAATTTTTGTTGGCCCCAGATACCCGAGGTATTTTCAGTGTTGAGGAATCATCGCTCGGACGCGCTTCAAAGTTATAGTGGCTGCTGGAATTTCGAATGCAATCAGTTTTCCAGCACTTTCAATCTTCGGAATCATCTATCGATAAAGCAACGAAGCTCACAAAGTATCTGGAAGAGCCGCTCCAGAAATTTTCTCAAAGAGATTTCGCCGTGAAGTGTGGGCCGCGGGGAAGACGTAATTGGGAAGCGCTGTTCCAGCGCGTGAAGGACCGTCTCAGCTCTTCCACAGCATTCCGATTTCCGATACAATAAGTTCCCGGGATAATCTTCAGGTGTCAGGGGTCGGAAGTGAATCCACATTATGAATTTCTCCAGCTTAGGTATTCCAGAATCGTGTCTCTGTGCCCTATCGGAAAGTACTAATTAATTCAATGAGTACAGTCCGATGCGGACGGCTGGGTCAGCTCGCCTGAACCCCGTCTCTCGCATACTCCTCTCTGATTGCGGGATTGATCAATCTTCACCATTATCGTTGATATTTACCATTATTCTCCATGATCGATGCCTCACCATGTGAAGGAGCGGAAAACATTCCACTGGGCACATTGGCTCGTGGGCATCGAATGTGGGCCTCGCCTTTGAAACTTTCAAGCTCATATTATTGGTCATTCTTAGCTCTGCATCGGATCTCCGAATATCCTTTCTGAACTCCAAGTTTCCCCAGCAGACCTGGCGGGGCTCATTCAGATTCATGCTTGATCCGCCCTGACGTGGTGAAGAAGTTCGTCATTTTCCCTTTGTGAAGCTCTCGTTTCGCTTCTGAAGTCTTTCTCAGAGACATTATGGGCTCGTCCTGAGCCCGAGGTAGCATCGCTCGCGACACCAAATCGACCCGAAGCTGAATCTGCGGGATATGCTGAAGGTCATAATGTTCGGCTGAGCTGAATCATACGATCGACCATGCAAGACATGCTAAGCCCCTGGATATGGGGTACGTACGGGCGTTTTTTGAGCCCAAATAAGAAGAACCGAAAAGTAGCCCGAAATTAGATTCCCGAAAACCAAAAATTAGATTTCCCTCAGGTTGACTCCATCCAGAGTTGATCAGACGTCGACCGATGTCCGTCGGGCACGCTACGTGGTGCTGGTTCCACCCGCGCATGAGGGAGCTGAGTCGCACGTGCTTGTCCGAGGAGAATCATTTTAGGACTCCGATCAGATTACAGCATGTTGGCCCGGCTTAGCTCGATCCCAGCCCTCTTGACACTTCCGTTCGGTGCTTCGATTTTTGGCGAGAGTGCAACGAGCCATAGAAAGGGAGACGCGATTCCCAACAACCTTCTAAATATGCGCTAACGCGGTCGTAATCGATCCAGGAGAGATCAATAACAGTGAAGAGTCTGAATTCCAAGAAGACTACGGACCCGTGTACGGAGACTTTGGCGAGGTTAGAGATTTTGTCTCATTCCAGAACGTTTGCCTGCGCTGTTCTTCAAGAACGCAGCCGTCGGGGTTGCTCTGCCGCTGAATATGTTATTCGAGACTTCCCTCAAAAATGGGCAAGTCTAGGGGGACTTCAGAACTGCCTGGATTGCTTCAGTTCACAAGAAGGGCTCTCGCCTGGACCCACTCAACAAGCGCCCTGTTTTCCCAACATCCACGATCTGCAAGACAATGGAGCGGCTCATTTGTGATGCACCTCTCGCCAACGCTGGAACGCAGGGGCTCTTTCCCGAACGTCAGTTCGCCTACCGCCGCCGTGAATCGACAGACCAGAGTCTACCGAGCTTCCCGAGCTTTGTTGCTCTGAGCTTGAATGAGGGCAGGGCTGTCGATGTGGCCCACACCGACTTCAAATCTGAATTCGAGAGAATGCCCCACAATCTCTTTGTCTCTATCTTGCCCTCTAAAGGGGTTGGTCCTCGGGTGGTCAGATGGTTCTCCGATTTCTCACTTGATAGATCATTTCAAGTCAAGGTGAATGACTTCCTGTCTGATGTTGGCTGTGCAAGTACTGGCTGCCCCCAAGGAACTGTATTTGGATGTTTTCTGTGTCTTTTCTTCGTGGACTAGGTCAAGTTCATCCTACGCAATGAAGTCAACTTCTACATATTTGCTGACGACATCAAACTAGTCCGAACCATTGATGGTCATGACGACTGTCTTGACCTCCAGAACGTTCTGGACAACTTTCATGCCTGGTCAACAAGGATGTGTCTCCAACTATCTGTCAACAAGTGTGGCGTGATACGATTGGGACGAAACCACCCAAACTCCCAATATCGAATTGGCTCTGAGGCCCTCCCTGACCTTGGTTGCATAAAGGATCTCGGGGTCTACATCTCGCCAACATTGTCCTTCAAAGAGCATGCGGCTATCCCTGCCAGGAAATGCTTACTCACTTGTGCCTGGATCCCAAGAGCCTTCACGGTCAAAGACCCAACTGTGTATCTCAAATTGTATGAAACCTGGTATGTTATGCCCAGTTAATTTTCATACTGCTGTGTTGTATGGAACCCTTTCTTGAACCGGGATCGCGATCTTCTCGAGGGAGTTCAGAAGAAACTGCGTCAGGTTGGTTTTCGATTCAACTCGTCTATGGCTGACTTCGATGTTCCACCGTCGAAAATGAATGCTTGCTATGGACCTGAAATACCTTCGAAAGCTCACAAAAGACGATGTGGCATTCGACGAACTATTCTGTCCCAAACACATCTGTACTCGCCGAGGCTTCGACTTCCACCCCAAGTCAATTGCAAGGTCTCCCGGAATCAGTCACTGTTATCCATGGCGGATTGCCACTGTCATAAATCCAGTAGCCGTGTGATATCGCTAACCATACCCCCCATTGCAAATGAGTGATGTTCATGAGTGAGGCTCGATATAGGCACGGACGTTGAGAACATCTCTCGCAAGAGCTTCAATGTCGCATTGACCATCGATTGTAGAGAACTCGCAAAAGTTGGGTCTTGTAGTTGATGAGAACTTACAGGATGAGCGAAAAAGGCTTGTTTTTTTTCAAGATTCAGCTTATTTTATTCGTTCGGTTGCTCACTGTGAATTAGTGTATACTCCTGCGATTTGAATATCTTCCATTACGGGCAATTTCACCACCACGGGAGCCTCTACCGGCACGGCCACAGCGAGAGGAGCGATCGGCGCTGGGGCAAGGGGAACGGCGGGGGGAGGCAACAGAGGAGCCACGGGCGGAGGAAGGAGAGGAGCCACTGGTGCAGGCACGAGAGGGAGCACTTCAGCTTCCGGGAGGGCAGCTGGTGGGAGGGCAGGCTCGTCGACAACTTTGTTCGTGTTCTGGAGGATGATCGAAGGGCCTCTCCTGTAGTTCGGTGGAGGTGTGGTCAGAGGCGCAGGCGTGGTCATATGAATGAAGGAACCTGAAGCCGTGGCTGCGAACATGCAGATCAAAGCAATGGTCTTCATTTTTCCTGTCTTATTTCAGATCGGAGATCAAATAGCACGAGGAATCGGATGTGATTGAAGGCAGGGCGACTAGTGTACTTCATTGGGAGCTCGGGTGTTGTTATATACCTCCTTCATGGGCAAGAGGCATGGGAGAGTAGGGGTTCAGACGAGCAGACCCAGCCGCGGACCCCACACCTTGAACTAATGAAGTATCTCTCCGGGACGCGATACCCAATTTCAAAACGCCCAAGCTCAAGCAGCCTCCAGTATCCAGTCTAATGACTCTGATAGATTAATTGGCTTCTCATGATCCGACAAGGGGACTCACTTCGACGGGTTATCGTATCGACCTGCTGTCAGAAGTCGCTCTTCCAGCGACACTAAGGTGTAAAACGGCTTTTCTAGTGACATTTGAACGTTCGGTCCTGAACTTCTGGAATGTGGGAGAAGGGAAAGTAGGGAAGGAACGGGGTGAATTCGAAATTGAATTGGATGTCCCATGGCTTTATCCTATCCACGGAGGTCCTTTGGCTCCGACCCGCGAGCTGGGTACATCATCAGGATGACTACTGTGGACAATGATACTGACAGGAGGCGAGAGAGCGATAAGCAGATGAGTTCGACTGCCGATTCAATCTCTAACCTCGCTCCGTCGATAGGTAGTTCCGCGTCCCCTCTCCTCATCTACCTGAGTCCAGTTGAGCGCTCGCAGCTGCGTCAGATGTCCAAACCAGCCAGGAGTCTTCCTTGTTCCAAGATTTAAACAGCTACGGTACTTGGCACGAAAAATATACTTTCTGCCGAAGTTATGGCTCGGTCACGAGAAAGATATCTCTATGCTCGTAGCTCATGCGTTCTGACTCCAGCTGCTGTCGATTTCCACATGCTGACCGCCAGTGCTCAAGAACGATGGGATCCCGGGACGAGATTGTTCCGGAGACATCTGTAGAACTTCGAAAGACATTATGGGGTATCAGGCGTTTCTTCAGCGCTCCCGTGCCGAAATCTGATGCAAACGGTTCCCAATCATGGCCCTTCGGATCCGTGTAGCTCATAGCCATCACCAAGCTGGCGATAGCTCCCCTAATGAGACGGTCGAGAGCTCTTCAACGTGGATCGAGGCTCGAATCGTCGGCCATATCTGACGTCAGATCCTGATAAGTAGCGTGCTGATGATATCACCAGGCTCAAAATGCTTTACCCCACTTGTCGTAGTGCTCACCGCGCCTGCGAAGAATTCGAAGACTCACACCGTCGTTAGATAGTTTCATCGCAAACGTAAAAGTAGTGTTTCTGAAATCCTCGTAACGGTTTCAGACGATCGGGAGTTTCGCTCCACGTCTAGCGCCCCCGCGGAAGCCTGTCTTGGCCCGCTGAGGCATCGGACCAGATGCACCAGCGGGTCAATGTTACGCCGATAGCTCCGAAGTCATCAGAGGAACTATCCTAGCTCTGAATCCAGTAGATGCGCTTGCCATACGGAAAAGCGAACCACGGATTTGGGAGAGTGATGACGCGGAACAATGACATTAAGAAGGAAAGACTTGATGCTTTTCGGAATGGTCGCCACGGGCAGGGAGGGAAGTTCAGAATCATCATGATGATGCTGCTCCGAAGAGGAACTCCTCCACACGAGCCGGGAAAACGTATAGGGTTGCCGGGACAACATCTGATCAATTGCATCGGACCAATGACGGAGTCTCTGCCTTAAGTACGTAGCTGGAGGTCACGTCTCACGATATCTGGCGACAAGGGTATGCGGGACTCGTGCGGCGAAGATCTCTCGGGAGATTTTGAAGGTCATCCCACGGAGGGTGAAGCTCAAGCACAGGGAAACAACCGATCTACTCATGCGGTAAGTGAGACATAGATGGAACGGAGTATGGATGCGCTGGCAACGAGATTTGCAACTCTCTTATTCCATCCGGGGCTGGACTGAGTCTCGAGTTATGATATTCTCGTCCGGAGGCCGTGCTCGTCAAGCATTCCACTTCCTTGAATGACGTAGCGGAAATCAATCAGAAGCTTGATCGAGTCGCATTCCGAGGAAAGGCAGCCCGATTCCTTCTGGAGGATTCCGATTTCGTGGCTACAGTCCAGACCTTACGAGAGTTCTTTGTGTACGGGGGATCGCTTCCGGTTACGGAAGTTCTGGCGATTATACGAGCGTGGCAATCAACGACTCGAGACTGCTGAATTGCCCAGAGTCCCACATCAAGTACCGACCAAGCGAAATGTTCGGTGAAAACCAACTTGCGAAGCACTCATCCTCACCGCAATTCAATGTGTTCTCGAGTGATCTCTCCATTAAGCTTTGTGCTGGTCACCCAAGGTCACCAGACAATATCGGAGTACAGTCTAAGAGAAATAGATCGTACCATATCCTATCGCGCAAGTTCCTCTGGGGGACTTCGTTCTCGAGCCGACCGAATAGAAAGGTGTCTCCCGTCACCAGCAATAAAATCAACGAAAGACAGCGAAATATCGTTGGAGACGATGATTTGCTTGGAGATTGCTCCAGTGTCTCCACTCCAGAGACTGGTCGTCGAAATTGAATCTCTCTCGATACGGGGACAGTTTCCGAACTGCGCTTTCGTCGGTGAGGAAGGAGAGATTCGTCCATTGATTCTCAGGACTCCTAATTGAAGCAAACAGTGGACCGAGCTAGAGACCTGCGTGGGGCGGTGATCCGGAATTCCTCATCGCCGGATGCGGGGGACGTCCAAGGCTCGGGATATCGGAGATAATCATCAATTCGCTGCACTAAACAGCTCGTTCGCGGCTGAATAACAAATTGTGAAAAGTTTCTGAGCGCGGTCCATGGACGCAGATCGAGGCTCATGGCGGCAATTAGCTCTAGGACTCGAGTCGGACCCTCGGCTTGGGATCCCCAGCTGGTGAAAGCCGCTGCGCTCTTCGTGGAGTCCCCGTCTGCCGTCGGATCAGCGATCACGAGGAGTTCATCTCTTCATCGGGTCAATGCCAATGAAGGGAAACGCATGGCGTATCGGACGTCGACGAGCCTGTCGTACTGAATTCGGCGTCGCGAACAAGCCTCATGTGAAGACGACTCCATCAACGAGTGAGCGGCGCCACAATATTGTCTTTGGTCTTTCGCTATCCTCACACATCATGAGGTGAATCATCTCCGATACCGCCTCTTCAAAATTCTAGGCTCAGGCATCGGTTTTTCTGAGTGCCCAAACTCCGATAACCAAAATAATTCAGAACCCATCGAGCAAAAAACGAGCCGAATATGGTACCCGAATGCTCAATCGAAGCATCCGAGGTAGGCTATCGGAATCACATCGTATGTTTCTTCCGGAGATGTCCTCAAGAACACATCGTATACCGATTCTCTCACCAATACCGATTCTCCAGGATTCAGTCATTGGTCATTTTAACGAATGACTCCCACATGATTTCTCATTTTCACCACAAAGTCTGATAGACAGCGGATCTCTGAAGGGCCCCAAGCCTCCGCCCGGACCAGTCGATAGACGCGGCGGATACCGGGGAGAAATTCGACGACTGGAAACCGTTCTGGGTCTTGCACGGAATATCGCTGACCTATCGAAATTAGCCTTTGTGGTTCTCGAGGGACGAATCTGAAAGCAGATCATTAGGAGTCTCTAAAACTCTATGGGACTGCGAACCGAAGGTTTCTTCAGCTTGGATGTTCTGAAATCTGCTATCCGTCTCCCAGCGAGAAGGCTCCATGAGTCCAATCTGTAGGGTCCGCCGCTGGGTCTGCTCGCCTGAACCTCTCCTCTCCTTCTCTCCCATAAAGTAGGTATATGACAGCATCCGAGCTCCCATTCGAATACACTCGTCGCTGTGCCTTCTATTACATCCGATTTCACAAGCAGTTTGATCTCTCATCTGAGATAAGGCAAGAAAAATGAAGACCATTGCATTGATCTGCATGTTCGCAGCCACGGCTTCAGCTTCTTTCATCCAAATCACCACCCCTGCGCCTCTGACCACACCTCCTCCGAACTACAGGAGAGGCCCTTCGATCATCCTCCAGAACACGAACAAAGTTGTCGACGAGCCTGCCCTCCCACCAGCTGCCCTCCCGGAAGCTGCAGTGCTCCCTCTCGTGCCTCCACCAGTGGCTCCTCTCCTTCCCCCGCCCGTGGCTCCTCTGTTGCCTCCCCCCGCCGTTCCCCTTGCCCCAGCGCCGATCGCCCCTCTCGCTGTGGCCGTGCCGGTAGAGGCTCCCGTGGTGGTGAAACTGCCCGTATTGGAAGACATTCAGATCGCAGGAGTTATTCACTGATTCTCGAAGAGCGTCCGAACGAATAAAATGTGTTGACCCTTAAAAAACCAGCCCTTTTTTTCTCTCATCCTGTAAGCTCCCATCAATTATAAGACTCTGCATCTGCGAATTACCCCAATCATCGGTCGATGCGACATTAGAATTCTCTCTCCTCCTGCGGAAAGTCCAAGCAGAGATCTACGTCGAACAGATCGTTCTCGAAGAAAGGAATAATTCGATACCGGAGCACTGATCCTCACCTGAGCTCGACGTCTCCTCATTAGAAGGTGCACTTCACTCAATCCCAGGCTTGTGACGGTTTTCCCCGAGTCGCAAGCCTGAGTCGGAGCTGAGCCTTGAGAAAATTATTCGTGCTTGTCAAACATTCTGATAATTGATTCTCTGGATCGAACTCCGTTAAGTCTTTGACCGAGACGAGGAACCACCCAAGGCGGTGACCCGGAATTCCTGATTTTCTGATGGTGGCGACGTTGTGGAACCAGAATCTCGAAGATTATTGTCGACTCGCTGCAAGGCAGAACTCGTTCGCGGTCGGATCGCGAATCGTTCGAATCTCCGCGCCGTCCATGATCGAAGATTAAGGCTCATGGCGGCGATCGGCTCTCGGACCCCAGTCGCACCCTCAGCTCGGAATTTTCAGCGGATCGAAACCGCTCTGCTCTCAATGGAGTCTCCAGCTTGGAGCTTTCAGCTTTATCCCGACAATCGTCCAACAAGCAGGTCCATGGGCCTCGTGACATGACCAGTTCCCTGAAAGGACAACTCACGGTGGACAGAATCGTGGAAGGAACAGATGGCTCATCTGGCTCCAGAAAGATAGCTGTACCGGAGTCGGCGGGATCAACCTTGAAGTGAGCGACGATCCTGTCGCCGAAACCTATTCCCTCCTCTTGAAAGGCCTGTCGTGCCACAGCTTGCGGCAAGGTACCTCCGCCACCGCCTCTTCGACATTTTCGGGTCGAAATATAAAAAGCTTCATCCGTACCGAGAAATCCTTCTTGATGTCTTTCCCACAATATCCGAATAATCGTGTCCATCATTTCTGCCAAGGGAGAGACGATGTCCGCGCGGACACCGTGACGAAAATCGGACGTCCAAAGCGGGTACTGCATTTCATGTTGGTGACCCGTTCCATAGAGTAGATTCAAATCTCAAACTATCCGCCCTATAAGCGAAACTCGCCTGGAATTCAGTATACATAACCGATCGTTCACAGTGCAGCTCGCTGAAGAGAACGTTTCCGATCAGATCCTCGGCTTATGCTCGCGCCGCAGGAACTTCGAACTCGAACGGAGAAAAATGAATTCCTAATCGAAATCAAAGCTATTCCTTCGAAAATTCCGGAAAACAGATACTCTCCGGGGAGCTCTGAGCGGGGAGCGGGGAAAACGGACGGAAATATCTCCCTTACATAGAGTGCAAAAATAATGAGCTGATCACGCTCCCGAATACTTCGACTAACCATCCAAGGCAGGCTATCGGAATCACGTCATATCTACACGAGATGTCCTCATGGGTACATCGTTTCCCGACTACCTCACCTATACCCATTCTTCTGGATTCGGGCATCGGTCATTCCAATGAATGATTCCCATATGATTTCTTATTTCCACCAAAACATCCGATTGACAGCGGATCCGCGGTGCGGAGCAAACTGAGAATCCTCACTGAAGTGACAACTGAACCGACAACTCCCCGGAGAAAATTTTCTCGGAAGCTGGAAACCGCTCTAGGACTTGCGCGGTTTTTCGATACGAAGATCTGTCGAAATAATCTCTCGAAGATATCGGGGACGAATCTGGGAGCAGATCATCAGAACTCACTCAAATTCCATTAGACTGGATAGCGGAGACTTGTCCAGTTTGGGAGTTCTGAAATCGGGTATCCGTCCCTCAGCGAAGAGACCCCATGAGTTCAAGGTGTGGGGTCCGGGTATCGCGGCCGGGTCTACTCGCCCAAGCCCGTTCTCTCCCACGCCTCTAACCCATGAAGGAGGTATATAACAACACCCGAGCTCACAATCGAGTACACTAGTCGCCCTGCCTTCAATCACATCCGATTCCTCGTGCTATTAGATCTATTAGATCTCTGATCTGAAATAAGACACGGAAGATGAAGACCATTGCATTGATCTGCATCTTCGCAGCCGTGACTTTGGGCTCCTTCTTGCCAACGACCACAGCCGCCCCGACAACCACACCGCCACCTACACCTCCACCGAACCACGGGCGAGGCAGTTCGATCATCCTTCAGAACACGAACAAAGTTGTTGACGAGCCTGTGGTACCACCAGTTGCCCTTCCGGAAGCTGCACTGCTTCCTCTGGCGCCTCCTCCCGTGGCTCCTCTCGTGCCCCCTCCCGTGGCTCCTCTCGTGCCCCCTCCCGTGGCTCCTGTGTTGCCGCCCCCCGTCGCTCCCGTCGCACCGGCGCCTGCGCCCATCGTTCCTGTCGCTCCAGCGCCCATTGCTCCTCTCGTTGTGGTCCTGCCGCCAGTGGCCCCCGTGGTGGTGAAACAGCCCGTCATAGAAGATGTTCAGATCGCAGGAGTATTTACTAATTCACAATGAGCAACCGAGCGAATAAAATAAGCTGAATCGTTGAAAAGTACAGACGCCTCTTCCTCTCATCCCAGAAGTTCTCATCAATTATAAGATCCAACTTCGGCGAATTCTCTGCGATCGTTGGTCAAGCGACACTGAAATTCTCCACTTTCCTGCGAAAGCTTCAAGCAAAGATTCAGGTCAGACATATTGCTCTCGGGAGAAGGAATAAATCGATCCTCGAGCCATAGTGTTTCGGGAACTGCCAAAGAGCCTCCATGGGTTTATCGCAGATTTCCGGGCCCCGATGTAGTGCCCAGATATGCTGTCGTACCGCCCTGTTCATCGCTGAGACCTGATTGCGGAACGTATCCTCATACCGGCAGTCTTCTACAATGCGAGTCTTCTCGGCTCATCATCAATCATGATTGGACCGTGCTCAGGCATCGGTCCCGTTTCGCGAGCGAACTCTACTACCAGAACAAATAAAAGGAGCTCGTCACGATCCTCGAATGATCGATCGAAGCTTTAGGGTTCGCTCCTATATTCACGGCATCTCTGCGGGCGATGTTCTCAACGTCCGCGCCTATATCGATCCCCGAGAATTCTGATAATTTTGAGGAATGATTCCGTATGATTTCCAATCTCCACTACCGTTTTCGATGGACGGGCTGTTGAGCGAGCTGAGGACTCTCGATGAGGCGTCTCGAGTCGGTACTAGGACCAGTCGACCGCGGGAACGACAGATAGTGCGAGGAAACCCGGGATTAGGGGGACAAAAGCCAAGTCCGGACTTGGCGGAATTGAAGCGATATCTAAGAAGATAAGTTTCGGGAATCCGCTCGAGATGCCGAAAATGTCATCGAGCACTTGCTCTAACCCCAGAGCTGTACGCTGAGCTGCTGAACAAAAACTTTCGGAGACTTTTGGTACACTCAGACGTCGAAGAGTCTTTCTCGCCAACTTCCAGAATTCGTCGACTAGATAAATCGTCACGAATGAGCTTAGCTGTTCGATCGAACCCCTAAAAGTCTCGCAAGCTCGCTGCTCAGCTCGGTCCACCTGCTATTGCTGACCGCAGTCATGGTTGAGTCTTGACTCGGGAAAGACCCATTTTTTCCAATCGTACTCTCCTTCTGAATTCCAGGGGATCCGGAAGAAACGCTGAGGCGATTCTTTTCATCTGGGGAACCGCTTCCCCCTTTGTATCGCTGGTGAAGCGACTCACGAGGGGATGCAGATCATCAGAAGCCTATCAGAATCTATAAGACTGCATACCGGAGGCTTCTTCAGCTCTGAAAAGCCCTGAAATCAGGTACCCCTCCCCTAGCGAGGAGGCTCCATGAGCTCAAGGTGCGGGGTCCGCGGCTGGGTCTGCTCGCCTAAACCCCTACTCTCCCATGCCTCTTGCACATGAAGGAGGTATATAACGACATCCGAGCTCCCAATCAAGTACACTAGTCGCCCTGCCTTCAATCACATCCGATTCCTCGTGCTATTCGATCTCCGATCTGGAATAAGACAGGAAAAATGAAGACCATTGCTTTGATCTGCATTTTCGCAGCCACGGCTTCAGGTTCCTTCATTCAGATCACCACGCCTGCGCCTCTGACCACACCTCCACCGAACTACAGGAGAGGCCCTTCGATCATCCTCCAGAACACGAACAAAGTTGTCGACGAGCCCGCCCTCCCACCAGCTGCCCTCCCGGAAGCTGAAGTGCTTCTTCCACCCGTGGCTCCTCTCCTGCCTCCTCCCGTCATTCCCGTCGCACCAGCGCCCGTCGCTCCTCTCGCTGTGCTCCTACCGCCAGTGGCTCCCGTGGTGGTGAAACAGCCCGTGTTAGAAGATATTCAGATCGCAGGAGTTATTCACTAATCCACAATGAGCGACCGAACGAATAAAATGAGCTGAACTTGGAAAAAATTGCCGCTTTTCTCTGTTATCCTGTGAGTTCTCATCAACGACGTGATTGAATTTCGGCGAATTCCCCGCGATCGTTGGTCAATGCGACATTAGAATTCTCAATCGGATACATTCGGGGAAGACCATTAACGACGCAGCTTAATTTCGGGCAAAACACCTCGAGCAGCTCCGGGCCTTCAACTCTCGGTTTCCGCCTTTCTCCCAAACATCGCGCATTTCTACGATGGATGAGTCTGATATGGAGACAGAATGGTCCACCTATGGATTTTCGGATCGTCCTCGAAGCAGCGGCGCACGGAGAGACTTACTTCCCCAACACCAATGGCCTCAGGACATAAGACTCCTCATTTGTTCGAGCCTGGGAAAAGCGTTTGTGGAATTCTTCATCAACCGAGGAAGAAATCGGTCAGGACGAGAGACACCACATCGGTTGTCGAATAGAGAAGTTCAAGGGTTAAACATAGTACAAGGAAAACCTCTCTAATACATAGTACTAGCCGCGCTGCATCGGAAAAGCGGTCCGATAACTCAGGTGGTCCCATCGAGCAGGTCGTCCAACATAGGGACACATCGAGAGTACCGAAATTTCGAAACTAGATGAATATTCGAGCTTGATCCAGACGCAGCCGCTTGCTTCGGACACGTGCTGCAGGGGCTGATCTCCTGGGCTTTACCTAATTCGCGTATTTCTCGGGGGAGATTGATCGTGAGAAGTGTCCCGAATAAAGGTAATGTCTCGATTCAACCTAGAGAGACTGAACTTCATGAGTCGCGGTCGTCCCCCAACGCGAATGATTCCTCCCTGATATTTGCTTGGACCTCCTGTGTCTTTTCTACTGTGATCCCTCCCCATTAGCCGTCATGTTCACAGTGATGTCTCCGATAGAGCTGAACGGACGTTTTTCGACTATTTACCAAGTCCGGTTCCCGATTCAAAGTTCTTGGAAGAGAGACCCGGTCGCTTACCGAATCCGAAGCGAGTCAACGGTTCTGCTTCCTCCTTAGGTCAGGATCCCCACAATCCCCAGCACGAGTCCCGGATCCACTGGAGCTGACCAATGACCCATGCCATAGACCAGCGTTTCTCAAACTAGGGGGACGCGTCTCCTGCGGGAGACGCGAGAGAAATCTAGGGGAGACGCTTAGGGATCCGAGAATTCCCGACCGACCTGATTTCACGTTTCTGGAAGCTCACCAAGCTCATTGCCACTGTACTCCAAGCTTATAATCATTGTACAATTAAAGGATGAAGCCTTATGTACGGATAAAACGGCACTGTGGCATGTCTCGGTCGAAACTCTATATTCTCAGATATTCGATGACCCTCGGGGGAGACGCGAGCGCTCCCCAGGAGGCAGAAGGGAGACGTAGGAGAAAAAAGTTTGAGAATCGCTGCCATAGACTGTTTCCCGGCGCAATCGTGGGATTGAAGCTCTCGGATCTCCCTCGTTCGCGTCGCGGGGGCACGCTACGGCGCATCTTGAGCGTCGAATGCGTTCGAAATCAACGTCCGGGAGAAACTCGACTGATCTTCCACGAGGTTTTTCCAAACTGAAAACGTCACGACTCTATCCAGCGACTCGAGACATTCCCCCAAATGCGGTGCAATCACCGCGGGTCTCGCTAATAGTCCGGTCGGAACTAGTCACCCCACTCGACATTCCAATCGACAGAGATCTGAAACGTGCGGACTTCATCGAGCGTACCTGAAACCCGCTAAGTAAGAGGGTTTGGAGATGAAACCCGAAGTCTAACTGCGCGACTCCCTGCACATCACGGCTTGATATCAGACACACATCCCGGTGCTCGGGGTTGTTCGCTGTGTTCTCGTGCTTCGTTTCTTCCTTCACGCT
>NW_003805507.1:49936-50139 GCF_000255335.2 Galendromus occidentalis
ATATATAACAACGCCCGAGCTCTCGAATGAGTATGCTCGTCGCTTTGCCTTCAGTCGTATTCGAGTTGGATCTCTGATCCGAAATAGTAAGAGCGGAATGAAGACCTTCGCATTGATCGCAGCCGTGGCTTCGGTCCTTTTCATTCAGGCCACCGCAGCTGCCCCGATCAGGGGCGTTCCCAGGATTTTTTTTCGGGGGGGGG
>NW_003805507.1:50159-71127 GCF_000255335.2 Galendromus occidentalis
GCCCCCCCCCTGGGTACGCCACTGGCCCCGATGACCACACCTACACCGGATCACCGGCGAGGCGGTGCGATCATTGTCCAAAACACGAACAAAATCGTCGACGAGCCTGGGCCGCTACCGCTAAAATTTTCCTCAATGCGGGTTTTCGGACGTAGCTTGTCGGGAGCAGAACTCACGGAATTCTCTTCCACGGTTGGGGTGTTTGTCTATTCGATTGAGCGCGGCTTCGATAAGAGCGCGAGTATAATTCGAGCGTTGAGATCCTTCTGCAGCGATGAGCCGCCGCCCAAGTCCCTCTCATGCGAAGTGCATATCTGACCTCAGAGGTCCGAAACGATACGCGTTAGCACGCGGAGAGTGCAAGGGACGCAAAGATTTTTCGCATTTCACGTCCTGATCTACTGGGAATTGAAGGACTGATCTCTCATGGCTTACATAGGTACCTTCTCGTAGGATGCATCCCATATAATTGCTTCGACCCCGTCGGAGACTTCGGCGATCGCTCTCTTGCCTTTCGCTCTCCGTCTCGACTGTCGGTCATGTTCACTGTGATGTTTCCCCTTAAGCTAAGCCGACCCTCCATCCAGCCCGATTGCTGACGGGAGGCACTCGAGAGGGCTCGTCGTCAGTACCGGGACCTGGAGAGTGACACGATTGGTAATTCTCTCTCTCGATCAAAATCCATACAATCAAACTACAACGCTCAATCGACGAGGTAGCGGGAGAATACTGTTGGACATTGGATTTCGTGGAGGGAACCAGGAGGCAAGTCAGGCGGATGGATCAAGGTAGGGAAACGAAGAATCCGTTGTCGGGATCTGGCCATCCCACCGGAGATCCCCATGACGCCTGAGCCATGTCCGGCTCGAGTGGCTACAAGCCACGGAAGGAAAGGATGTCCCAGAAAATGGAGGAAATACGAACGATTTTCGAACGATCCGCACGAGGACACTGATACGTCAATGACTCGCTCAGCTGCTCGGTGTCTCAGGCAGGTCCCGTGTCGAGATCAAGCTATCTATTGAGAGGAAGACATTGGAAGAAACTTCGAAATTTTCCCCGGAGGCTCCAAAATGGAGGTGATCCCCCGGCACAGGTCGCAGGTCCCGAACTCTTTGAAGCTCATTGATGACATGGCTACTCCCCCGGCGAAATAATCGGAGTCAGAAGCTAAGATCCTGTCTATTTCCGCTAACACGCGCGGAACGACGGATCTCCAGCGTTTCGTTTGATTCATGGGTGCGAAGCTCCTTTCCGAGCTTCAAGTTCTTAGGGAGAATTTTAAGGACTCTGATCCTGCTATCGCGTCGAGGTGCGATTCTGTCCGACGCCGTGACGAATGGTGGCGGACGATGTTCAGAATTCTGACACTACGGAAGGTTGGGTGAAATTGTAAGTCCGATGCTTGATCAAAGTGTTGATAGAACATCCCCTTCCGCTCATGGGATGTCCTGACCGACCGACCGACCGACCGAGCGAACTTTCTTCAGGCGTTTGCGAGACCCCAGTCATACCTATGAGCTGGAGAGCTCGTTAGCCGACCCCTTGACGGGAGACTTCCAACACAGCTCGGCTTGATACCAATGATAGCTCCATTCAGGTGCCTGGGGTGGGTGTCCGCGTTTTCGTTCTCTCCACCCTTCGTTCTCTCCTATCCCCGAGATATGTAGGTATATAGGGCAAAGGAGCTCTCAATTGAGTGTACTCCTTGCCGTGACTTCAATAATCTCAGAATCCTCATCGTGTTAGATCTCTGATCTGAATTTGTTCAAGGAAAATGAAGACCATTGCATTGCTCGCAGCCGTGGCTTCGGCCTTCTTCATCCAGACCACTGCAGCTGCCCCGATGACCACGCCCCCACCGGGACACCATAGAGGCGGAGCGATCATCGTCCAGAACACGAACAAACTCGTCGACGAGCCATCCCTGCCGCCGGTCGCCGTCCCGGAGGCTGTTGTGGTGCCTGCCCTACTTCCGCCCATCGTTCCTGTCGCCCCAGCTCCCGCGCTTGCTGTCGTGCCTCCACCAGTGGTCCCTGTCGCTCCCGCCGTCCCAGTCGCACCGGCAGTGATCCCTCCAGTGACGGTTGTAGAAGTGCCCGTTGTGGACGACGTTCAGATCGTGAAGGTGCGGCAGTGATTCCAGGGATCATATGCTGTGGGCTCACACCATGCGACCGACATCTCGGGAGGATCTTTGCATCCACCACGAACTCATGGAATCCATTGAGAATTTAGCGAATAAACTGACTATGGCGCAAGAGAGCTAGCATCTTCCCTCACTCCGTCATTCAACTGACAACAAGAATGATCGAGCATTTCGGGGGGGAAATGATGACACAGAGTCACCACTAGCATCGGAGATGACAACCATCAACTACTCGTGACACCTTGTAGTGCGAATAAATAGAGCGATAGCGCTAAAAAGACGAGTTAATCTACCCTCATATCATAATTATATCGATGAGAGGTCTCGACACCTGCCAGGTCCCTCGAATCGGTCCCCAACGCGGAGTCGGGAGGATTCACCTCAATCGAATAGATGCGAGAACGATCCCACGGATGGTTCAGGTCGATTCTAACAAGAACGGCTCCAGCGACTCCGCTTCTCGAGCATCCTCGGCGCAACTAAGCCTGCTCGCGTCTATGACAAGACGACTCAATAAGGAACTTTACGAGCGTCTGAGGCACATCCTGTGACTCTGATGAGGAGAAAAATTAGGTTCGTCAGGCACCAGTCCATCGCACATAGTGAAGAGACCTTTATCTAGTTGGAAACTGCGGCGATTTGGGTCTCGCCCACTGCCATTCCGCGTCCATTACCGACTGATGCACTCCGCCGCGCTACGCTGCGGCTCGGGCTTTCCGATATGATCAAGTTTGTCCTTGATATGACCAGGACGGTTCCATTTGGCGTTCGGTCGCTGTCCTGGCAATATCAGTGTTTCTCTTGGCTGACGGAATCGCAAAATTGTCGATCTTTATCCGGATGAATGTTTGTATCTGTCTCGGCACTCGTCGTGGGGGTTTCTGAATCCAAAGCTTTTCGAGTTCGACATACAAATTTACCTCCACAACCCCACCAACTCTGAAGCCATTCCACATCCAGAGGTTGGCCTTGGTCGGGTCGGAGTCTCCGGCGATTGTTTTCTCGCCTCTTGAGTCCTTTCCTCCATGACCGATGAAGTCAGTTTTCATGCTTCCTCAGGGAACATGCGACCGTGTCCTGACCCTTGATCTTTCTCTTGTTCTTGATAGCATAATCATCAGGGTGGCCTCGCGGTCAGTTTCGAGATATCGACCAATTATTTCATGATCTCCCAGGACTAAGGTCCCCACAACCGAATACCACTGCCCATTCAGGATGTATCAGTCCCGTGGGCGGATGGGAACTAATCGGATCGGTGATGGTCTGGACCGAGATACTCTGCCGTCAGGCACAAATCTTCCGCGGATCCCTCATGGAACGGGGCGTCTGCGACTCGAGCAATAGTGGAGCGGAAGCGGCGTCCCAGGAAATGGAAGGCACGATGTGCAAGAGGCCCCACATTCGCCTACACCTCCACCCGACGGTCGGTGTCAGACAGGTCGCTGAGAGATCTCTCACGGCCTTACAGGAGAATAAGCGTCACCGAGAGCTACTTATTGATCGCTATTCAGGCTTGGGAGCCGGGTTCCGAGTTTTTCGATCGGAGACCTCGGAACGGAGGCGATTACCCTGCATGAGAATCGGGCCCTCGAACATTCATTGATAACACAGACCCTTTCGAGCGCAAACGTGAGATGAGAGCTTTCTGATCTCAGACGTGACGATGCAACATTATTGGACCGTTTCCGGGAAACGAAAAACTGGAAGCGAAATTCTGATCGATAAATGGGATTTTCCGACAATAATGATCCTCATTGTCATCATGGGGGCCAAGGATGACACCTAGAGACGGGCGGCGCACTAGAAAACGACAAGCCGCCTTAGCCAGCACGGGCGGGCCTCAGGTGCACTCATCGCCTCATGGCATACGCAGCAGATTTCTCGGGAGCGGGGACTTTCGACTGGGCTCTGTGCGAACAGTTGAAGCTCGATGCTCCGTCGGGGTGATTCCAATTATTCAATGGACGCATCCTGAGGGCAAGCGACCCCGATGGAACGTGGATCCGAAAGCTTTGATGGTAATCGGGATCCAATCATCCTGTTGAAGATCCCCGATGAGAAGAACCAGCTCCGGCTCGAACAGTCTCGACTAGCGCAGCAGAAGCGGAACTCCGAAAAATGAAACGTACGATTCGCATGGAGCGCTGAAGGCGTCACTGATACTAATGGGGCGGCTAGCTGATTGGTCTCACAGATAGGTCGCGGAGGGATTTTACTCGACCGCATGAGAAGATAACCCCTATTGAGAGCTAGTCGTTGATTGGAATTCGGGTTTTGAAGCAGATTCCAGGGCTTCTTGATCGGACAACTCGCAATAGAAGCAATCGCCCCACAGGACTCCTGGAACCTTTGGAGCTCATTGACGACATGGACCCGCTTTCGCCCCGGTTGAGACAGGAATGCGATCCGATCTCCTCTGATGAGAAGATGACTTCGATTTTCGAGAGTCTACCACTTCGAGCGGCTCTAATCTATGGCCTAAGAGAGCATCTTGAGACGATCGACATTTCCGTGTTTTCAACATTCCATCGCTCCATGTGGTTACGTGCGAACCTCCAATCTTGGAGCCGGAGCCTGTCACACCGGTTGGTGCTGGAAACCCCCTCTGACGAAGAGTAATTATTTGAGATACTTACTCGGTGCACTGTCCCCTCCGAGTTCTGATGAAGTTAGCCTGCTTGACCATAGCCCCAATAAAGGAATGCGTATCGAGAAACATTCCTTAGGCTCATCTCGGACCCCTAGAGCTCGAGCCTCAGTCAGTAAGAGCGGAACGCGACCCCCTCCTCCGCCGGGGTACATCCGCGAACCTCGATCCGAGACCCGACTCGACTTTCCCATTCAGCGCCTGTGGTCGTTCGTCCGGGTTCAGCCCTCTCTCTTCTTTCTTTCTCATATTCTAGGTTTAAAAGCACTCCCGAGTCCCCAATCGAGTATCCTTGACGCGTTCTCTGCAATCCTAACCGATTTCACGTGCACTTTGATCTTTGATTTGAGTGAGACTGTTCTACATAGTACGAGGAATATGAAGACCTTCGCTTTGACCTGCATGCTCGCAGCCGTGGTGTCGACCTCCTTCATACAGATCACCGCGGCAAACCCTTCAACCACACCTCCACCGTACCACAGGAGAGGCGGTGCGATCATCATCCAGAGCAAGAACATACTCGTCGACAAGCCTGACCCGAAGCCGATCATTGTTCCGGCGGCTGATGTGATCGCTATGGTATCTCTGCCCGCGGCCCCTGTTGTTCCTGTCGCAGCACCGCCCGTGCTACCCGTCTTACCACCACCCGCGGTCGCACTTGCCCCTGCGCCCGTGCTTCCTGCCGCCCCTGCGCCCGTGCTTCCTGCCGCCCCTGCGCCCGTGCTCCCGCTCGCCCCTCCGCCCGTGCTTCCTCTCGCAGCTCCAGCCGCGGTTCCTCCCGTCGCGGTCGTATCTGAAGTCACGGTAGTGAAAGTGCCCGCCGTAGAAGACGTTCAAGTCGCCAAAGTGCGACCCAGCGCTTAAGAATCGTAGGCCTCAGACCTCGGTCATTCGACCGGTACCGAGAATCGTAGAGAGTCCTCGACACATGGAAACAAGGGACAGATTAGGCTCTCATGGAGCCTTAACGAAGCTGTGAAAAGTCGTACGAATAAATATTTATTCTCATTCCTTTATTCCTTTATTCCTTATTCGGTGAGTTCATCTCAATGATGTGACTCGATGTTAGAAGAGGCTCCTCATTTCGACTCTTCGAGGAAGATTAAGAGCTCCACCTCGATCAGTCGAATGGGAAAAATTCCCGTTCTCAAACTCGTCTTCAGTCTATTACCGGTCCTCTCGATGGGTTCTTGGCAAGTGGACGAATATGTGTATGGTTCTGATGGACGAATATGTGTATGGTAACAGTCAGCTCGATTCTTAATTGGCGGGGCTTCGGTTTCGATAACGCTGCAGCGAAGGCCTCTCGGAAGATGATTAAAATCATTCGTATCCGCTACGCGCCCGCCGCCTGGAATCCGATCAATCGCATCGAGCAGAAGATTGCGACACCACGCAGTCATCCATGGACTGATGCAGAGAGGAGCACGCAGTGATCTCGCCTTGACATGGGTTGGGATTTCAGGGATTTGCGGCTCCACTAATGACACTCTTCCTAGCCGGACTCTAATCACTCATCACATGCTCAGCTAGATTTCACAAGGAGATAACAAAGTTCCGGAACCCGACCACAATCAGCTCGGGGAGGTTCACTCTCAGTTTCTTCGTGAACTCCGGAGCGTGGTGTCGGAGTGATACTTCGGCACCACCGTCAACGGGATTTGCCGCCAAATAGGTAATGTTTAGCTTCTTCAACATAGGCGCTGCTTCGTGGTTGATGAGCAGAATCGCTGGACAACTCCAGAGGGGCTTCTCCGGTGGAGACGGCTGCAATCCTCGCGCACACACTCCCCTCTTGAACGGACTTTCCACCCCTTCGGAACTTCGGAGTCCGTGCCTTCAAGGCCGAGGACAAGCTCCGTCGACAATGACCAAACCGAAAAGGAAGAAAATGAGAGTGGAGGACAGAAGTGAGAGCACTCCGAAGAGATCTTGCCGTCACAAGTCGAGGCACGAGAAGCGGTCAATCGACGAAGTCTTGCGCCACGTCAAGAGCCCCACGAAGAAAAAATCCGAGAGCGAAATTCGCCGCGATGACGAACAACGGCTCTCGAAAGCACGTGGGGAAAGGTTTCTCCTCCGCCTATCCTTGTCTGATGAAGTTTATGACCATATGATGCAGGTGGCGGCAGGACCGAGAGGGATGAGTCCGAAGGAGACGGAAATCAGAAGCAAGACCAGCAGGGCAGCGAAGAGTAGCTCTCAGCAATGAGATGCTCCGTTTAGGCTCCAAGTTCATTCAATAAGGAAAAATTCAATTCATCTTCCGCATGTTGGAAGAGGAGAATCATCAACGAACGTGATCCAAGATCGCACGACATTGGGTGAGCCTTACTGGTTCCTCATCAGATGTCCCCCGGTACTGCGAAAAATCATATTCTCACTGGAGCCTCCTATACAGCTGACGATCAGAGGACAACAACAAGCAAATATCTCACTGACTTATGGCCCTTCCATCGGAAGATAGGTATGATGGTGTAGGTGACGAGAAGAGCAGCGAAAAATGCCAGGAGCGCAACGGATATCGTTCGAGCGACTAAGAGTTCCATTTCAGCCTCCTCCCTCTTGATCGAGGAAGTTTCCTCAGGATCCGGAGTGGCTTTCGCTCGCTTGGGCGACGCAGCGCTCCTATGGTACCGCTGAACATCACTGGTGGTCGAAGCTGTAGATTGTCTCCGAGGAGAAGGTACAAGCTCGAATGCTCTCTCAATCGCATCGAGATACATATTATGCTCCGAGGTGTGCTGCTTCAAAGAATCCACAGAAGACCGACATCGTTTTCGTCAGAGCACGCCATAGTCATGAAATAATTTCTTTTGTTGCCGCTCTCGACGCCTGGCCCTCACAGTTCCGATATTGCATAAGTGTGAGTCTATGAATCTTGAGCGTTCAGCAGGTCGACCTTCCGCCGCAAGTTTCCTGGCGATTGACCGGAAAGATAAAATGGAAGTATAAATCGGGAGATCGCTCAAGAAAGTCTCTTTCTTGCAAGAAGACACAGGGTGCCTCAACCGGTCTTCTGGTCTTATTTTAGCATGGCAGGGCTCCAATCCCGAACCACCGTGACCACGTGGATATGCTTGACGCTGTTCAGCATGGCTTCCTGCGCCCGATTTGGCGCTGACGGGGCATCAGATGGATTTCCGAGACAGTCGCGGGTAGGGGAGCTCCCTTCCACATGGGATCGCTTCATCTCCTTCGGTTTCCCTCTGACGGCCAGCGAATGGGGGCGGGCAAGGTATATTTTCCCCGGGAACCGTGACAAAACTGATGCCATGAGTCTTCATCCTCCCCGGGTAAAAGCTTCCCCAAGTCCGCGTCAAGATCCGCGCGGGCTGCCTGAGGGCAGTTCGCGACGGATTCCGGACGGATCCGTCAGATGGAGCATCTGATTCCGATGGAGGCAATCCGGGCATTTATAAGAAGGTGATGATCCGAGGCCTTAGGTGCATAGCTTGCCAGGACCAAATACCGATCCCATGCGGAGACTTTCATGCTGGATATCAATCTTCGTCTCCCCCGGGGATAAATGCCGGGTTTCGGGCACGCGTTAGTTTATTGGATTTCTAATGATGACGATCCCCCTGCGAAACCAGGTTCACGGTGAATTCCCTGGATGGCGCTGTATCGCCATCGCTCTGAACGACCGGAAAATCATTGCAGAACCAGAGTTACAGTCGAGATACGATGCCCGGCTGATTTATTCACGAGATTTTTTCACTGTTCATGGCAGGAGTTTCATGCATTCGCGCGATCCTCGTTTAGCGTACACAGCCGATTGGGAAACGTCGCTCTCGTTTGGAGGAGAGCTTCCGGAAAGGATCAGGGTTGCGGCTCTAAGACTGCGGAAGACGTGCCTTTCTCGTACAAGGGGAAGGTGGATACGATCGACGATAGTCCAATACAGTCAGACTCGATTCCGACAGCTGGACAAAAAAGAGCATCCACTCGAGTTCTTCAACAGGATTACAGGATTCGGGACGAGGTGATCGCATCTGGATATGACATACGACTGGGTGAATCGAGGACAAAAAAAATAGGAAAAGGATAGTGTTCTGAGAAGATATCTCAGGTAACTCCATCCAAGTCTCTTCCCTTCTGAGAGAGGAAGACGTCGATGATTTCACGCGCAGCGTGAACGATGCGCACGTTGCCGAGAGAGAAAGACCAAACTTCCCTCAGAATATCCCGGCTCCACTTTCTTCTCCAAAACATAACGGGTCGATCTCGCCTGCTACCTACGCTAACGGCGCTCGCTGTGCCGATCATTCAATCCAGCGCTTGGCTCAGGGATTCGAAGCTCCGTACACCGTCGTCAGAGAGCTTGGGTTGACTCTTGAAGCGAATTTGGCGCCTCGGCTGAGATCAGCACTTAGTCTGCCTCTTCTCAAATCACCTAATCATCTCTCCGAAGAAAAAAACTGGACCGGAAGTTGTGATCGTCGAGAATAAGCTCACGCCTAGAGGAAGCCGAATTAATCCCATACAATAAGGAACCCAGCGACGTCGTCATGTAAGTATTGAGAGATCTAACGAAAATGCATTCCGATCGATCTGCCCTCGTGGCAACCGGCTCCGTGGATACGGGAAATCGAGCGGAATACGAGATTCACCTCGCGGAGGAATCCTGCTCGGAATTTCGATCAGCACTCGCAGACTTTTGGTTCCGAAATATTATTACTGCGCAGCACCTCTGTGTATCTCGAAACGGAGCCCTACCCCACGGATATTATCCGGTCTGATGTTTACCGCGTGAGGCGTTTTTTCGACCCCGACTTCGCAGCGCCACGCCGGAATCCTTTCGTGACGGCGCGATATGCATCCTGGTCTCGAATGATGATCTTGTTGAAGGCTGGAAATCATCTCGAGAATACTGTTCTAGGATGACAGATGCGAGCGCCCGGAAACACAAGCAGGGAGATGACGGTGCGAAAACCAATGCGCGCAAACTCCGTGAAACGGTGAGTGTGGCTGTCACTTTCTCTTTCAGGAAATTTCTCGCCCATCGGCTCCGTCGACGCCATGGTAGATCAGTCAACGATGTCACATCGGCCTAGTCGGTGAATTCGTCACCGGGCCCGATATTACGGCTCTTTAGATGACAGCTCGATTTACGGCCAGTTCCTGTGAGCGTCGCTCGAATTCTAATGCATGGACTATATCGTGTTCTCTCACACATCGGTGGGAGCCCTCCTAGAAAACTGACGCCGAAATCACGACTGGGTCGCCCAGTCGTGGTCCAGTGCGACGTCTCTTTTGACATGGGTCAATCGGATCTCCTCCGAAAATTCCCCGAATTCCGGAAGTTTTTCCCCACGCGGGCTTCCGGCGTAAATGGTCTCCGGGACCCTTCCAGCAGGGATGGCGGCTATAGTATTGACTTTCGTGAATGCGGAGATTTCACCGATTGAGTTCCTGATAGCGCTACTCGGAGCAATGACGTCAGCCTCGACTAGACGTTCGAGGCGTTGAGGGAATACTATCACTCAAGGGCGGCCAAACGACGGAAGCCCGGCGGAAGGCTGACGACGCTGGCGGCACATGCTCAGTGGTCTGTCCCATTGTAAACGATCCAATGACTCCGGAATCGGCGCTTTTGAGCCAGTCGATCTCTCGCGTGGCACACGTTGCTCCGAACCTACAACACCAATTACTTTCCGTTCGGGCGCTTCTTTTCGTCGCTGGCAGACGTCATAAAACATACGGAGCTATTGAGTCAACAACATGCTAATTTATTGCGTGGAACGGCTGCGTTCCGCAGCGCGCGGCAATTTTGACGCGCTATGGGATCGCGAGAGCGTGCGCTCCCGTGGAACAATCTCTCGCTGCTTCCGCTAGCGCTTCATGAGCCAACTTGCTCACAGGAGCATTTCTCGAGGGTAGGAGCGATCCAATGGCGCGCCAATGGAAGAAATTCGTCAGTACTCTCGCTCGTAACGTGATGATCGGCTCTCGAGGGGGAATAAGCGTGGAGGCTCTTGTTCGTTTTTTTTATCGTGAAGTAAATAACTCTTCCCCGTGTACGGATCCGGGCAACTCCCGCCCTGGAGCGGGGAACTTCCTTCACCTGTCCATAGCAACACTCGTGTCAACCCGATAAATTCTTATCTCGCCCACGTAAGGAACCGGGAGCGAATACATTCGTGGAATGAGTCTAAATCTTTTTAAGGCCGTATATCATTGTTGGTGATGCTGACGGATTCCCATCCGAAATAGTCCGAAATTTTCCATAGGATCCGAATGAAAGCTCCAGCGTCAAGCATCAGCGCAATTCTCTGGTCCCGGGTTGCGTGAGGGACTTCTGAAGTATCAACGCGGCGTCACATTAGCTTCATTCGATGTCACTCTTGCATCATCGTGACTCGATTTCATGTCTCGATGTTTCCCACCCGGTTCACGAATGCCGGCTTCTCAGCTCACGGAAGATAATTCCCTGCGCTCATCTCTAGAATTTTGTCGCGAAAACGATGCCGAGCTCGGATTCATAGATAGGAAAAAATTGTCTCTGCAAGTCTCGGAGCGAGAGCTCATACTTCGCAGTCATTCTACCTCTAGACCGCAGCGTGCTGACGGGGGCAGAGGCTGATTCTCGCTCACTCATTATACCGCTAGAACTCGAAAGCGCTCGTTTCCACTGGGATAATACTATCCGCTGCTCTAAGTAGGCACAAGGAGCGAGCTTGGCTATTCGTTTGGAAACAGCTGAGCATCGACTGAAGTTCTTCAGACCATGGTTCCGCCCGATCCTTGACCCGAAAAGAATCATCCCGTGTGATTTCACGTCGATTGGACCGGGGTGCACATCCAGGCGTTTGATTTGTTTATACTAGATGATGATTCATAGCGGAGGGGATTTTTAGAAGATTCTTCCACGTGTTGACTTGAGTTCAACCATGGCCAAAGCGGTCAACAACCTCTAGAATGACATCGACCTTCCCAATGATGTTCTTCAACGTTCTCTAACTCACAATTCGGAGATCGATCGAGCTCCTGATTTCCCTCAGTGGCCTTAGGTCCCTGGGGGAACCGGAGTCTAAGGCAAGTCTTCTCCTCCTCAGGCTCTCAGCAGCCCAGCGGTATTCTCCGACGACCCTGTAGCGATAGCTGATAAGGAAGCCTGTGACTATAGCATCAGGATCACGACAGAGATGGCGAAAGCCGGAACAGCGCCTCGTCCGATAAGGATGTACGCCGATGGTGGGTTGTCACGGTGAATCGGAACTTATTCTCCGTATGATTTACTCCGCGATGTCCCCGTGGGAGCATGCAAGCTTCGGATAATGATGGGGGCTTGAATGTTTCAGGTATCTACGACCTTTTTCACCAAGGGCACGCGCGACAACTTATGCAGGCGAAATCCATGTTCCCGAACGTCTACCTCATCGTCGGCTGTTGTAGCGACAGATTAACGCACACAAATAAAGGGAAAACGGCAAGTGACTAACGCAAGAGACGCTCCTCGCTACCGATCTGGAGTAGGCGCCATCCTTGCGCAGTAGTTCGACCGGAAGCCATCCGTAAAGCGCTCCCGCATGCTAGCTAGCTCCGTGCACGCGACGTGCTCGTATTGATGAGCGCATACCAGCCAGAGAAAAACCGTCCTTGCCGTGCGCCTCGATCTCAGCTTGGAATTCGTTTCTCGATTCCAGGTGATGACCGACAAAGAACGCTACGAGGCATTGCGCCACTGTCGATACGTAGATGAAGTCGTCCGGGACGCGCCATGGGTCCTCACCAGTGAATTCTTAACTAAGCACAAAATCGACTTCGTTGCACATGATGACATCCCATACGGATCAGAGGACGAAAGCGATGTTTACAAATTCATAAAACAGAGAGGAATGTTCGCTCCGACGCAGAGAACCAAAGGAGTCTCTACCTCGGACCTTGTGGCGAGAATAGTTAAGGACTACGATCTCTACGTGAGGAGGAACCTCGACAGAGGCTACTCCGCGAAAGAGATGAATGTCTCCTTCATAAATGTGAGAATCTCCACAAGGGAGGATTGCTCTCGAATCCACGCAAGCTTGGCTTCCCATATCCGTCGAGACGTCCATAAACAATAGATTATTTATTGTCATCGCCCAAAATAGAGGCAACGGCTGCTTGGTCCCGTCGGAGAGCCCGGAGTGCGCGACTCTCTAATCTCCCCCCTCGCTCCACAGGAGAAAAAATTCATCCTGCAAAATAAAATGGACGCACTCAAGAAGAAAGGCAACGATTTCGTCGAGAACCTCGGAGAGAAGAAGCACGAGATCATCACAAAATGGGAGGAAAAGTCTCGGGACTTCATCCACAGTTTCCTAGAACTTTTTGGTCGGGACGGAGCCTTGGTGAGTGAAGCTATCGCTTGACACGACAAAAGCTACCAGTTGTCTTCTCGACACCCTATATCACTCATTGACTTCCGGAGGGGGCCCGGTCTTTTCCGTCCTGTATTCCTCCTTCCTTGGTGTGGACGTCCGTGGGAATCGTTTTGATTTTCCCGGGGGCCGTTCGTTTTGTTGTGCTCATTAGTCGTGTGTCCGTTACAGTTTGAGATAATGCCGATTTGCTCTGTGTTCCTTATGACGATCTATGTAAGATCAGGAAGATTCCTCGCTCTCGGAGCAATAATCCTAGCGGACGCTCTACGGATAGCCGTTGGATGGAACAGCCCCACCTCGGGCACTCAAACCGACGACAGAGCGAACCGTCCCTCTCCGCTGTCGAAAGCACAGCTTGATTCCTTCTTCTCACTCACATGCCCAACCGGCGGCGATCCCGCCGAGGATCAGATGCCGGAAATCGGCAGGATAAATTTCAAAGCCGACGACGGCGGCGACGCTCCGAGCTCTCAAGCGGCCGGCCTCAGTGAAGAAGCCGGAGCAGTATAACATTTCAACTCATCTCTCGCATGCAAATTATGAATATCGTGATAAACGGAAAAGTCTCACACCCTCGTGAAAAGGCAAATGCGGATATTCGAAGTTGGCCTCTCGCACTACTCTGAAGTTAAAGAATGACGGACAAATAATCAAGCGAGTGCCTCTCATGCGAGCTAGCGAGTAGAATTTTCCCCGGAGCTCTCAGATTCAAGATTTTAGGACATCGAACTTTCTATCGTGCTGTGACAGCAAACTAAACGAATACACTGTGATGATAGAACCGATTAGCGCCGTTATCAATAATACTTCATATCCGTCGGAGTTCGACGGTATCTGTCCGAATTAAATTCAGGAAAAGTCCGATTCGAGATGGGTTCCGGAGGCTCTTTTCCCCCGTCCCTCCTGATATTTCGGCTTGGGCCCTCCTGCCCGTCGTAGCTCATGTTCTAGGAGAAGCTCTGTCTGTATAATCCTGGAGCTATGCCTCGTTCGAGACCAAACTCCAGCAGTTCCGTGGATTATCCTTTCGCGTCCCCTCCTTTCGGAGCCATTCGGTCTGAGAACCCTCAGTTGAGCATGAGAAGTTCGGCTTTCTGGAACGATTTATTTACGGAACCTGCATGCATTAATATATGTTACCTGCATTTACCGTTCGGTCGTGTCGCTCTCCTTTTGCCTCTCGCAATCCTCTGATTGATCGTAGGTAGTTGGAGCATTGTAGTCTCCCTTAGATTCCTTCGGATATTTCCCTTCATGATTTTTTGGATTCCTGCAGAACCTCCTCTGGAACGAGGGCAAGGGCCGCATCCGGAGTGCACTCTCCCCGACAACTACCCCACCGGACTCACCTGTCGCCAATCGCGATGAGGAGCTCGACCAGCCGCGGCTGACTCTGGTGAACGATTCGTGTGAAGAAGATTCTCCCCCGATGAAACGAGGACGGAATCTTCATTCATCGGTGTCCTCTCTCGGCGACGACACCTGTGATTCTGAGGGCAGCGATCGATCCAGAAGAAACGGAAGTCGGAGACGGAGACGATGAAGCGAATAGGTTTTAAATGAACATCCGTTATGCAAAAGTGTTGTAGTTTGAGCGACGGATCAACGGAAACATCTCTCTGCGTCGAGTGCCTTAGTATTGAGACAGGGAGAGGTGACCTTAACCAGTTCCACGAAAAGTTGACCCAGACGACTAGATTTTCAGAAAAAGCTGTTTTTCCGCATCAGACGAGGAGCCTATGGTGACAATCCAGTGAGAATTTTTAGGAACATGGATGTGACAGCTCCGATAGAAAGATTACTGAGTGAGCGAGAGATGTAGGAATGATTTTAGGCGTCAACCCATCTTCAATTTTTCAACGATGTTTCCGCCTTCCTCGAGGCAAATTTGACCGCTACCCAGGCCAGCTACATCCCTTCCATGGGCCTGGAGAGTCGAGAAGCGCGGGAAACTGCAGACGTGACCCATTTGAGAAGTTGACTTAGCCCGCGCTCTTTTCCGCCGGCGACTACTGTTAAAGATTAAAATTAAATAAAATTATGCAAGAATTTTACGGTAAAGCCCGCTGTCTTCCACCGAAACTTGTTCTAACTGGGGATTCTGAGACGGGCGTGACGGGAGATTCGTGTGTAATATCACAGCAGCCGAGAGTTAACATTGTAAACCTGAAGTCGAGTAGAGACTAGATCTTCCTGAAGACAGTCGATACTGCCATGAACGACTCCAAAAGCCTTGCTGCAGGGGGATGAGCTCATGAACCAATGAGGAAAGATGACTGCTTTCGATCGCCATCCCGAGAGAAGCAATATGGATTGAGGCTGCGCTTGTTGCGAACGAACGGGAATGAGAGCTTGAAAACTGATTATTATTTATTTCAAGGGTCAGGAAATGTGGTGTCGCTAGTTCGCTCTGACGGTTACCAATGCTGTATGGAAAGGAACACCGCGAGGCTGCTCCTCTCGTGGTCGATTTCTCAGGCATGCACAGTGATTCTAGCAACATCTTTTTTTTCGTCGAGATATCGTTCACGGTGTCTCTCAGCTCACACGAATATCGAAGTGATCCAACTTGCGACCCATGACCTGTGTGGGACTTGGGTTAATTTCCCGATATGTGGATCATCCGACCTCTGACATTCGTCCAGGGATCTCGCGGTGATTTCTTGTGGTGAGATTCCTTCGACCCAATCGCCGGGAAGCCCTGAATGAGTGAGTTCATCGCCAAGGAATCACCCCGACTCCTGTCCCTCAGAAATCCGGGTGGGAACGCTTCCCAGTCGGTCGGATCGCATGACCACGATTCGACCAACTTCGGGAATCTGTCCCTCGTCGAAACTCCATCTGCCTCCGGTTCGAACAAAGACTCGGAAATTCTCCATCGTTCTCGGCTCTCGATGTGCCGGATATACTTGAAGGGAGAACGCCGATCGCTCGACTCCGAATGTCACGAGCCGCGACGTTGCTAGCGGAGGTTGGCGTGCATCCCCGCGCCGATGACGAAGTTTCAGGTTGGAGATTCCTATCGTGAAGTAAACAAAACATTCGGAGATCAATCGCGAGCATGGAGGATCAGTTGATGAGGGCGTCACGCCAAGTGAGTCACATATAGATTGATGTGTTTTACCAGTACTCATGTTCTTTCGAGGGGGCTCCAGATTTCCCATCTGTCATCGTTTTCAAAGAGTTTCTTGAAGCTTCGCTGACTTGATCCAATCAGACTTCGTCTAGACGAGCGCAGTAGTTCCGGATGTGAGTCGAGTGTCGGTCCCGAATTCTTCGCCTGGAATAGCGAATCCTCATTCAGAATACCGTAGAGCCCGGTCTACGACGCGGTCTGGAAGATCTACTCTCGATTCCTATGTCTCCGACTTTCCGAAGACGACGAGCGCGCAGCTAGGCGGGCATTGAAATTTCCCTCTGTCGGAGTTCCCGGCCATGCCGGCTTCGAATTCCGACTGAGACCTCTGGTAGGTACGATTCGAATCAGGAGTTACGATTGATGGATGTATGCGTGATTCCAGAACACTGATGATCTGCTGCGGCAATGGCAGAGCAAATCCGATGAAGTCAAGGAGAGCTTGGCGGGGGCTAGAAAGACCGTGGATAGAATGGGTATCGCTTGCAAGTCTCCCTCGGACAGCAGTGCGTCTAGCCGCTCATGCGAAGACATGGAGGCAGACTCAGATAGCGACTTTGAGCTGCGGAGACCGTCGACTTCCAGTGACGACAACTCCAACTCCTCATGTGATCCCTCTCAATCCTTGAAATTGGCCAGGGAGTCCTTAGGGCTCGAAGATCCAGCGAGGCTCCGAGCAGATCCGCTGAAAATGGACATCTCAGGAGAGCTTTCATGCGCTGACACGGAAACTAGTCTGAGTCTGATGAGAAGACGGAAAACCGTACACGAAATCCCTCAAATCATCATCAATACGCCCGAGGGCACCGACAAATTCAAGCGGAGACGGAGTACAGGCGAGGTGCTACAACGTTATTCTTAACAGCAATAATTCTCATGTTTTAAATGCATAATTTTACTCGAAATTTCGGACGGCGATATCGTCGATCATGAAATCCAGACTTCTTTTCCTCCCGAAGGTCGTGCGGTCCTTTTCCGATACAAATGCGGCAAGACAGCGACGATGATACCGGTCTCGTTTCCACAGCCAAGAACGCCGCGGATGCAGCTTTCATGCGTCAACTCTCCCGGAACCCCTTCGGGGAATAAACCGCGCACCCCAATACCCCTGGCAAAGGAAGACCCTTGTACGCCAGACACGCACGGCCATCTGCCTTTCTCCAGCGGCGCGCTTTCGTGCCGGAAGAGGGAACTGTCTACAAATGGCAATGTACGAAAACGGATCAGCTCGTTTTTCACTTGATGGTCTCAAATGAGTTTTTCCTATTATTATCAATCTCTTCGAGGTAAGGAATTGAGTGACGAGGGACGAAATTCGTCCATAACGCGTGTCTGAGACGAAATGCGTTTCCTTCAGTGCCCAGGCACACCGCCGCTCAAGAGCAACGCGACTCCCTTCTTCACTTCCGAAGACTTGACTTCGCTGTTCGAAAAAATAAAGTTGGAAGTCCCGAGCAGTTTGACGCCGCCGGATGATTCGAAAAGATGGGAATCTGACATGAATGCGGCGTTCTACTCTGCCTTCCAAGTGATAGGCGCGGGCATGGATCAAATTCAGAAGAATACCCCGAGGGCCCCCCCCGTCCCTCTCCTGCCTGGCTCCGGCGGTAAATCCAAATCCCTCATGACCTCGGTACTCGACGACGTGATGACTCCGCTGGAGATCTTGATGAACTCTGAAATCGAAGATGGAGACATCGCTGAAAGAGCGCTCGCTTCGATTGAAGAAGCTCTCGAAGTGATCAGCAAGTGAGTTCCCGATTCCGGATGCGATCTTTGGTAGTGGACATTCATTCGCCTTTACGAAATAGAGCCCATACTCATTATTTTCGTATCGGTCGCATAATTAGAGGACTACTTCAGGCAAGTTCCTCCGGAGGCTCCCGCGACAAATCTCAATGACGACTCTGAATTCCTGAACCGGAGACTCGGACCGAAAATCACCATGATGAGAAACTCCATGCGAAGGGCCAATAATAAGATCACAGACGAGATGCGAAGAGCTCACTTCCTCAATACCGATCAGGATTTCGGCGGAGTTGCAACACACGTGACTGACCTCATAAGATCGTATAATGTAAGATGCTCCCCCGGCTCTCCCCGGATAAAGGCACTTTGAGAGGGACGATCGCTGGAAAGGTCGACGGACCGAGGATTGATTCTGTGCCTGAGGTTCTCTCCGTTTTCTTCACAGGAGGCCATCTGTCAATTGGATTACTTGAGTACTGACTCGACTGCTCATAATGTATAGACGATGAGGGGAGGCTTCCGAAAATTCGAATTATATCCCCTCTTTTACAATCTTCGCCTTTTGTGAGACTGATGTCCGACTACGAAGGTATGGGAACCGTGGCCTGATCCTTCCTCGAAATCGATCAGGCTTTCTCATTTCCGATGAGACGCTGGGAATCGGATCGGACGGAGCGTAAGATAATTCCGCAACGATTTTTAGTACTTGCCGTGTCAGATACCGCATAATAAATATTCTTTACGCGTTTGAGCTGCGAGCAGTCTCTTTCCCAACCCCGGGGAATCCAGGGGGGGAGCCAGCTTCTTCTCTTGAGGGGGGGCAGTCAGATTTCCAGGGGGCCAAGAGCCTAGAATGATGACGCGCCTTCTCGCGGCATATTGGGAGCGCAGATTCTTGGTAGGGGGGCCATGGCCTCTCGCCCTCCCCTCTGGATCCGCCACTGGGGGAACTATCTGTGGAAGACGATCTGATTCGGAGCCTCGGATCTGGAATCTTTTCGAATATTGGTAGTGTCCGTGTGTTTGTGTTCGTTTTGGCCTCGGATCTGGAATCTTTTCGGGTATTGGTAGTGTCCGTGTGTTTGGATCGTTTCGGATACACGCCTCGCATCTGAGCGCTCGAGGGAGAGCCTGCTCTTCCCCAAAATCAGAAGACGAGACTAATGCGCCCCCCCCCCTACTGATCCCCCTCGATAATCAGCATCCCCCTAAGAAAGCTCCTCAATGTTCTAAGTAAGTGTCTCCCAGCTATATCGATACCGCGTAGCCTGCCGGTCTCTTCAATCTGTCCACCGGCCCTTACCGATGAATAAATGAAACGAAACAATTGTAAGTTGCGCACATGCACACGACGTTCCGAAGCTCTTGCGAATGTTTTGTTTTTGTTGATGCATACGAATCCAATTCGTTCGAATCGGGAGATCGTCGATCAACACCCCTGTCGTTCGGAAGGAACGCAACGGTCCGAATCGGGAAAAGTGAACGAAACGATCAAGATGTCTATCTCTAGCACTTTGTGCGCCGAAATAACCAAGCCAAATCTATCGTTTGCAATCGATGCGATCATCATTGGAAAGCGAAAAGCAAAATCTGGAACTAGAGGAGGCACTAACATTCCCTTCAATTTCACAATCAAAGATGTCGTGGGCGACACGGCCAACGTCGTTTACTGGGCGCGGCCGGACAAGTATCTCGAGGCGAACTCCATCCTCCAGCTTGGTGAGTTCGATTTGCGCGAATGTGACCCGTTTTCTTCTAGCGGATACGGGGCTTGATCGAGAGGGGTATACAAACGCTCCCGTTCCAGGGAGTGCCTTCCGTTTTGTATCGTTGAAGTCCTCAAGCGCAGGTCGGGGCAAGGAAATAGATCCGAGAACGACTTGTGCATTCGTATTACAAATGTCGACATTGAGCGTCGAGAAATTGGGCGACAAGAAAATCGAAGAAAAACTGATGCATATCTTCAGCACGATCCCACAAGGACTCGAAGTGACTCCGATACCCCAGCTGCTGTCAGCGACGGCGACCTTTCGAACGAATGTGATGGCTACAGTAGTCTCGATAGGTTCGTCCGACGATATATTCCCGGGATGATGATGATGCACCTAGATCAGATTCTGAGCTTCCATGAGCTCAGCGGTCATTTCTTTTTAGGCGAGCTGCGCCAAGTCAAAGTACCGAGCGGCGAACTCGCATCAGCGCTCGACCTCGAGGTGGCTGACCACAGTCTCGAAAGCATAATCGTGACCTTGTGGGGCTCTGAGCTGACGGCCTTCGTCCACGAACAGATTATGGCCTGGTGAGATTTCTGCGTGTTCAATCCCCTCGGCCAGCTGTTCGGATTCCGATTCCCCGCCAGAGGACTTTCCTTTCCCCGCAGATGACTCCGGAGGATCTTTCAGGGATTCGGTGATCCTCCTACAAGATGCGAAAGTGAAGTTCTACGCGAACCGATCCAACCACGTCACGATCGGTACCCAGACCTTAGTCACTCCGAACGCGTCCGGGAAGGCTGCTACGATAATTCAGAGGGCCGTCGCGAAGGTATGAACTCGCCAGTCGGCGGAACGGAAATGGCACAGCCGCATAGCCTGACCGTGGTTTATCGTTCCAGGCTCGGGCGGAGGGATTGAAGTTCCGCAAAATGCTCGAGATTCCGAAGACGGCTCCGGCTTACAGTCCCGATCTACCGCCACAATGGATGTTGCTCAAAGTCATCAGCGATTTCTTCAATCGGGCCCTTTGGCCCGATCACATCAACCCCTACAAGCCCATGGTGTCGATATGTGAGTTTATTGAGACGTAACGCGGAACGATCCGGCTCGACGACCCAGTGTTGATGAATTGTCCCGTATTCCAGTGCTTCTCTCAAGTGTGGAATCGGCCCGTTTTCGATTGATCTGTCCGAGGTGTGAAAATAC
>NW_003805507.1:71147-72278 GCF_000255335.2 Galendromus occidentalis
TGAAAGTTCGACCGGCGGATTGACGCGGGTGGCATCGATTGTAGTTTTTATTGATTCCAGTACATTAATTCCTCTTGAGCGTCTTCATCGATCGCGGGCTCCTCACCTCGACGACGTTCTCCGAAAATATCGTCTCCGTTCGGAGCAACTTTTTGGCTGGAATGTTGCTCGAGCTCTTCCCGGCGTTAATCTCAGCCGTAGAGTTTCAGCAGCTTCGCAAGCAGTTGTTGTCGCACCCGAAGTTGCATCACCCTTCGGGTGCGACATTACCTATTTGTAGAGGTACCGAAAATCGAGCCGCGGAGGTCGTGCGGATATGGTTCGTGACAACCGTACAGAGTTTCGTCGAGTTCGTTGAAGCTCCGCGCGCCATCACAGCGGAATCGAGAACGACGATACTCAGCTGTGTGACTCCCACATTTTATTGAGCTCATAAACTCGGGAGAATAAACGATAGAGCCTGAATGAAGCGGTGCTGTTTCTTAAGCCTCTAATGAGCCCTCGAATTATCGGATTGGCTCTTGATCTCCCGCATCCTTCGAGGATCTCTTTTTTTGCTGGCACACATAGGCAAGGGTCAGTATTCGGGAATAAGGAAAATAATGCGCAGACATTCCAAGGCTAGTAACATTTGTATGAGCGGTTTCAGCTCATTTACGTGACTCTCTCGGAGCCTCCGAATATCCCGGCGCAGCACCCCCAGCGCTACTTGTTCTGGATCCCCGGAGCTATTCCCGTAGGCAACCAATAGGGATGTGCATGATCGCTTGAGGACTCTGGGGTCATTCCGCTGTCGAGAGAATGGCGCAGCTAATTTTCATGTGTTCTGTCGGTCGATGGCAGTACGGAAAGTTTCCCCGGAACTTTTCGAGAGCAGCTGGGCGCAGACAAGGACTCGGAGGAGCTAAACAAGAACGAGCTGGACCATTCAAGAGCAGCGAGCTTGACCTGTGTCGTGTGATCGTCACAACTCGAACCCATCGGTAGCGGCGTCAGGCGTACATCCACGCTCCCATGCACCCAACCATGGAAAATGGCACCGGTCGCTCTGTGATTCTGGTCCCGTCTCTTGCACTGCTATCGACGCCCCTGCCTTTCGCGGAACTGATTGCGCCGACACCCATCGAAGAA
>NW_003805507.1:73505-75860 GCF_000255335.2 Galendromus occidentalis
TTTGCAGGAAATCTCCCAAGCTTCCTCTTTCAGTGCCTATGGATAGAAAATCCATCGCGCACATAAATGTAAGATCCAGTTCCGTGATTCGAAGCGAATTTCGCCTTCTGATTCTCATTTTGACCCCTCTGCACTGGCAGAATCCCATCCAGAGTCATGCGATGAGCTCACCAGTATCATATGCATCGAGAGGCAGCTGTCAGTTCTGGCGTTCATCCTGCTTGTCTATAGAACGAAGCTAATCCCCATTCTTCCAGTATGATGAGCAGCCGTAATTGGCAGATTCCCGCCAACAGCCTGGGTACCACATGCTGCGACTACGAGATGAGAGGTTTCGTTTGGAAATTTCCATCTCTCTACTGACCCGTTATCCGGAAAAAGTCGCTCCCTTCTCTGCGACTGTGTATCTTTTTCGAGCCAATGTTCGCAACCTTGATGAGGAGCACACATCGAGTGCACCTGCTCTAGCTATAAAGTCCTGCCTGCACGATCGAGACACCATTCCTCGCTCGTACTTATTCAAACCACCATGAAGTTCGCCCTTGTGTCGGTACTCGTCCTCCTACTCGGTCTAAGCGTCGTCTTCGCTCAACCTACAGCCAACTCGAGAAGCCCCGTGGTTGCAATCCTGGCAAGAGTTGTAGGTGAGCACCGTTCCGATTGCCCATGATTCGGTGCTTCTACGAAAATATTCGATCCACATGCGATCGTATGATGAAATGAGGATATTTTCACTAAAACTGAGAATTCTGTCCTTCCTGTGCAGGACCTTATACGGCCCAGAATATCGTGAGCCTGAGTGAGTGTCTAGATCTGCAGCAACCTTAGCTCGACGTAGACAAAGGGTTCGGGAAGCAAAATTGCGTCGATGGTAGTAAGGAGATGATATCAGACACTCCCACCGGAACTTGCTCCTTTTCAGTCAACCGACTACCTTTTGGGGCCGGCCCAGCGATCATCACGGCACTGGATAGAGCATTTCAATCAGTCCGAGGGACAGGTTGATAGGTCTGTCCCTCGATCTCCGTGGGAACTGCGGCTGGATGCCAATGGCGGAGATGACTTCCTGAATCAGTGGAAATCGCTATAATACCGTGGGGTGATACAGAGGGTCTATTGGACCTGCGAGTTTCCGTCGAGGCCTTAGTCTCGATGTGAATTTCCCGATAAAGCCGAAGACTTGCTCCACGATTGCATCGTTCGTCCTCCGTCTTTTCATTCAGTGCATTTACAAATCGATGGATAAGGGGAATCGTTCGATGATTGCTTGCGCTGCCGGGAGGCTGAGAGCGTGGCAAGGCATCGTGGCGATGGGAATAGAAACTCAAAACGGAGTTCAGGAGATGAGATTGCGCGAGGCTCACGGCCACAGTCGTTGAGGCAGCTCAGACGTCTGTGAAACAAGGACTTTCCATCTTCATTGAGTCACCTACTGGGCGTTGAGGGCTCCGAACTCTTCCGAAGCGGATGAGCTCGCTCCCTAGCCGATTCATTTCTCACAGATCGCACTCGGCAGACCTCTTCTCTGACCATCTTATGTACGCTATTCCTCGGACCCTAGCCAGCGAGGCGATCCTCTCCTCTCTGTTCTCCCCGAGTCCGGAGCCGCCCGCAGTCACACGATTTTCCTCCTCGTGTGCTCGAGCACATCGCCCTCTGAAACCAGCGAATGAGATTCGAATTCGATTTATGGGAAAGCAAAAAGACGTGTGCATCTTGGTAGGCTTGAGTTCTTCCCCTTCGGCTTCCTTCCGGCCATAGGTTTGTGAGTTGTGAGCGTGACTAACCATGATTCATTTCGCGGAATCGTTGCGGAGATATCCGACCTAACCAGGCGCGCAATCAGTGTCATAACGAGCCCTGATTCCATCCGACCTAATATTTGGATCGCAGACTCGCCTACTGTTCTCGATCCGCAGTCTCGTTGGGCCGGGATCAGGAATCTCCCCTGAGGCCCTGAGCTCTATCTCCTTCATCGAAAACTCCTGAAAGGCGATCGGTATGAGTGAGCCTCAAATCATACGTCACACAGTCCTTCCGTCCCGGAGTAATCTATTTGTAAATGAGCCTATTCAGACTCTCCTTTCCCCGCAGATGACTCCGGAGGATCTTTCAGGGATTCGGTGATCCTCCTACAAGAAGCGAAAGTGAAATTCTACGCGAACCGATCGAACCACGTCACGATCGGTACCCAGACCATAGTCACTCCGAACGCGTCCGGGAAGGCTGCTACAATATTTCAGAGGGCCGTCGCGAAGGCATGAACTCAGCAGTCGACGGAACGGAAATGGCACAGCCGCATAGGTTGACCGTGGTTTATCGTTCCTGGCTCGGGCGAAGGGATTAAAGTTCCGG
>NW_003805508.1:0-10994 GCF_000255335.2 Galendromus occidentalis
CCGGTAAGCGTCATTTTTCCATCGCGCACTGATGTCTGAAAAAAAACCAATCCCATTCGAGAACTCGGATGGAAGTGTTGGTGGAATCATTTTTCTATTCGAGGATTTCATCGATGGAGATTCCCGACAAATCAATTCTGCCCGAGTCGATGGGACGAAACAGAAACCAATTATGCATTTTTTCCCCGTTTCACAGAGCTTGAGTCTTGATTCTCGTAAGGCTCCATGCTCTGTGGATGGAGATCCGATGATTTCCGGACATCATTCTCGTAAGGCTCCATGCTCTGTGGATGGAGATCCGATGATTTCCGGACATCATTCTCGTAAGGCTCCATGCTCTGTGGATGTGGATGGAGATCCGATGATTTTCGGACTTCATTCTCGAAAGGCTCCATGGTCTGTCGATGGAGATGGAGATCCGATGATTTTCGGACTTCATTCTCGTAAGGCTTCATGGTCTGTCGATGGAGATCCGATGATTTTCAGACTTCATTCTCGAAAGGCTCCATGCTCTGTGGATGTGGATGGAAATCCGATGATTTTCGGACATCATTCTTGAAAGGCTCCATGCTCTGTGGATGGAAATCCGATGATTTTCAGACTTCATTCTCGAAAGGCTCCATGCTCTGTGGATGTGGATGGAGATCCGATGTTTGTCGGACTTCATTCTCGAAAGGCTCCATACTCTGTGGATGTGGATGGAGATCCGATGATTTTCGGACTTCATTCTCGTTAGGCTCCATGGTCTGTCGATGGAGATGGAGATCCGATGATTTTCGGACTTCATTCTCGTAAGGCTCCATGGTCTGTCGATGGAGATCCGATGATTTTCAGACTTCATTCTCGAAAGGCTCCATGCTCTGTGGATGTGGATGGAGATCCGATTTTTGTCGGACTTCATTCTCGAAAGGCTCCATGGTCTGTCGATGGAGATCCGATGATTTTCAGACTTCATTCTCGAAAGGCTCCATGCTCTGTGGATGTGGATGGAAATCCGATGATTTCCGGACATAATTCTCGAAAGCCTCCATGCTCTGTGGATGTGGATGGAGATCCGATGATTTTCGGAATTGATTCTCGTAAGGCTCCATGCTCTGTGGATGGAGATCCGATGATTTTCGGACTTCATTCTCGAAAGGCTCCATGCTCTGTGGATGAGGATGGAGATCCGATGATTTCGGACTTGATTCTCGTAAGGCTCCATGCTCTGTGGATGGAGATCCGATGATTTTCGGACATCATCTTGAAAGGCTCCATGCTCTGTGGATGGAAATCCGATGATTTTCAGACTTCATTCTCGAAAGGCTCCATGCTCTGTGGATGTGGATGGAGATCCGATGTTTGTCGGACTTCATTCTCGAAAGGCTCCATACTCTGTGGATGTGGATGGAGATCCGATGTTTGTCGGACTTCATTCTCGAAAGGCTTCATGGTCTGTCGATGGAGATCCGATGATTTTCAGACTTCATTCTCGAAAGGCTCCATGCTCTGTGGATGTGGATGGAAATCCGATGATTTTCGGACATCATTCTTGAAAGGCTCCATGCTCTGTGGATGAGGATGGAGATCCGATGATTTTCGGACTTGATTCTCGTAAGGCTCCATGCTCTGTGGATGTGGATGGAGATCCGACGATTCCCGGACTTCATTCTCGTAAGGCTCCGTGTTCGGGAGAACTAGAAACAGTATCTAGCAGAGATATAGCTTGACGGCGAGCGAGAATGAGAAGCACACGAGAAATGGAGATACAGGTGGACAAGAAGGCAGCCCAAGAACTGCTCGCAGCCCTTCAATCTATGCGACGATGATTAGACCGAGAACTGGAGCCGCGATAGAAGGATTCAAGATAGGTATAGCGGAAAATGAGGAAGTATCGATGAAAGCATGATGAAGCCTAGGAAAAGTCGCGTATTATTCACGATCGCGATTATTTTATCACTGGTTGTGAGAGTAGGTAATTTCAATAAATTGGAGCTGCAGCATGTCCGATGTGAAGGCTTGGGCGAGACTAAGAGATATTATGATAAAGTCCCTCGGTCATGGACGAGCAAGCGAGCCGCCGACCCCATCACCCCCTCCAACTCTCCCGCAAAGTGTGGGTCGATTCTACATAAGATTTGTGCTCGTACCAACAGGCACCTCCAGCCGATGCGATCCCGCCGATGGTAGATGCCAGCCCCTATCAAATAGTCGCTCGTGCAGCCTAGGGCTCCTCGCCTGGAAACCCACGCCTATGGACCACGGATCGAGAGCATGCGAGTTCACACCGATTGAGATCACATGAGATGCGTATGAAAATGGTCGCGGTCATTCTATCCTCCCTCAAGCCACTTTCCCCTGAAATAAAATCAGCGCTTGAAAAAACTTTGGCTCACAACCATTCCTCGGATGTGTCTTTCCGGGGACTGTTGCACGGCAGTGTGGGGCAAAAGGGTCTGGGCAAATTCAGCCTTAGGAAACCGATTTTATCGAGTGGGGTCTTAATCGAAAGGTAATTTTGAGAGGAATATTTTCCGCATGGTCCCGGATCTGATTAGTACTCCTGGACGGAATAAATGCCCGGAGAAGTTTTTTCTCCAACCCCTTCTATCTCGAGAACGGCTATAGCTATAGAGTCGTGCGATAGCGCGATCGAAAGCTTTCGTCGAGAGCTTTCATTTGATACCAATATCGACCTATTTGGCCGTTTCTAAGGCTTCAAAAAAGAGAAAACAAGTTTTCGGAAGCTTCGCTTTCATACTTCCACGCAAGACGCCACTTTGATACTTTGTCAGATAAACGTCCCAAGTGTCCCCCATCCATTAGAAATCATATCAGGAAAATCGAAGTGTTCCTTTTTGTTGAAAAAATTATTATTTTCCCCGGCCAAAATCCGTTTTTTTCCGGAATTTTCCCGGTTCGCCCCCTTTTCGCCCGATTACTCCTAAACTAGCGCCAGGAGCCCGTTTTTGAGCCCGGAATCTGAAAGCTGAAGCCGAGAGCTTTCGATTGCACCCCCTGGTCACCCGATTCGGACTCAGGGGACAGGAGGAAATGGCCATCTTTGAAGTTTTCACCCTATCCTATTGAGGAAGGATACGAATATCGTGATCCAGTCTTGCACTCATTTGATGTGTTTGCTTTGTCTGCGAATCGGTTCATTCCTTTTTGCGGTGAGTAAAATGCAGTGGCAAGCTTCCTGCCATCAATGATTGACATTAGTTATTTGACCCGTCTTGAAACACGGACCAAGGAGTTCAAATGGCACGCGAGTCATCGGGTTTAAACACCCGAAGGCGAAGTGAAATGCAAACCTATCGTTACTCGCAGTTATGTGACGCAGCGATAAGCTACTCATGCTATCTGGCATCTGTAGACTGAAAGCGTGATGTTTGAGACCCGAAAGATGGTGACCTATGCCTAGTCAAGATGAAGCCAGAGGAAACTCTGGTGGATGTCTGAAGTTATTTTGACGTGCAAATCGATAATCTGATCTGGGTATAGGGGCGAAAGACTAATCGAACCATCTAGTAGCTGGTTCCTTCCGAAGTTTCCTTCAGGATAGCAAGCGTACGTTTTTAGTTTCATCCCGTAAAGCGAATGATTAGAGGCCTTGGGGCATATATAGGTGTGAGTGTTCTTTCTTGATTGAAGAACGCTGCTAAATAAGTATGCTTAGTGGGCCATTTTTGGTAAGCAGAACTGGCGCTGTGGGTTGAACCAAATGTTGAGTTAGAGTGCGTGAAGCTGAAATGCGCATAAGATCCCTAAAGGGTGTCATAAATTCATCCTCGTCCCGGCCCTAACTTTTGAACGGCTCAATGAAACTAAATGAAATAACCCACCAATCAACAGCTCCTCGCCCTGACTGACGAAATTCCGTCCCCAGCGGGAACGATTTCGGCCATCTTCACCTGTTGCGGGCGTTTTGGAAATGATCGGTCACTTTTTTCTCGTTGCTCCACGAAAACGCCTCTTTCTCAGCGACCGCCTGGTCGATCGGGCTCGACCCGGCTGCGTTCGACGCGGGACAACCTGGCGAAGGTATGCCATAAAGAAAATTCAGGTACCATGCTCCTGGGGGAAACGCGGAAGGGGTAAACTTTGGTCTGAAAATCGGGTAAATTTACCAAAATTCCGGGTAGCCGGTAAAATCAGTCGATAACTCCTCAGGGAAGCCGAATTCGAAAATTTTCGTGATGGCTAAAAATGCTTAAAAAGAGCCAACTCACCCGATCTGGGGGTCAGCGGCTCGATCCGCCGACTTTTTTTTCCTCCGAAAATCGTCATCCCGAAATTCTTCTCGTGGAACGCGGAATACCGCTCGGGAGCGCTGATGTTGTGTTCAAGCGCGCGCTCCAGCCTCTCAGCATGCTTCCAAGCGATGGCGCTCTCGGATTTCCAACGGTCGGAATCCGTCGGCATCAGCCATTTTGAAAAGGGAAAGGCCGCGCGAGAGTCCTCTGTGCATTGTTTCGCTGTCGAATTCGGGATCGCCGCAATCTGTGATACGCAACTGCCACAGCCGTGATCTCAGTGAATTCATTGTGTTCTTCGGACTCTCAAGTTGATATCTGCAAGATGGCTGAAGCCGGACCAAGCAGGAACCACCGGTGGGAAGAGATGATCTCCTGGGGCGTCTTACCTTCCGTCAAACTGGCGAGGACCGCGTGGCGTTTCATCTCTTCCCAGCGGTAGTTCCTGCTTGGTCCGGCTTCAGCCATCTTGCAGATATCAACTTGAGAGCAGAATAACTCATTGCATCAAATTCCTGGCTACACAGAATGTGCCGCTCAGAGGCCACCGCGAAAACCTGTGCGAAGACGTAGGTAATGTCGGGAATTTTCTCGGCCTGCTCAAGCTCATCGCAAACTTCGACCCCATCATCGAGGACCACATGAATTGCTCTCGGGGCAATCCGGGCTCGACGTCCTATCTGGGATCTGGAACGCAGAATGAGCTCATCCATCTCATGGCAGGACAATGAACCGCGATGTCTCGGTAACCATTCCTCGGATCGCCTCGAAACTTGTAGCGTTGCCTTCCTGTGGCTTTTCTACGTCTAATTAGACGGTATACGATTATGCTAGAGCTTACTTGGGGACGAAATGTCGACATTCTTGGGGTGGAACCCAAATTTTTTCGTCGCCCCGTATAAAAAAATTTGGGGTCCCCCCCAAACTGCTGAGAAAAATCAGGGAGGCCAAATATTATGGGATTCTCGTGGATTCAACACCCGATGTTGCTCAAAGAGAGCAACTTTCGTTTGTGTAGAGATACGTCGACCTTGATCAAAAGCCTCAAAAGCTCAGGGTAGGGAATCTTCCCTCGGCTTCGTTCAAGTACATGAAAAGAATGCTTAGGCATTGGTAGCGACGATCTTGAAAAAACTTGAGGACGACAAGCTGGATTTCGGGAACTGCCGGTCCCAATGCGATGACAATGCCGCCGTCATGGCCGGTCATCGCTCCGGTGTGAATCAACGGCTGCTCGAGAAGAATGGTTTAGCGTTATTCGTGAATCGCGATAATCAGTCCCTCAATTTAGCCGGCTTGCACTCAGCCCGCAGTGAACCAGCAATGATGAGCTTCTTCGCGACAATTGAAGCCCTCTACGCCATCTTTTCCCGTTCGACACTGCGATGGGAGAAGTTGAAAAAAACGATCTCCGTCGGACTGAAACGCGAGACTGAAACAAGATGGAGCTCACGCAGCGATGCTGTCAAAGTGGTCAGCACGCATGTCAGAGATATTATCGATCTCTTGGATAAAATGTCTAATGACTCCTGCGACTTGGTAGAAACTAGAAGTGAGGCACGTCAGTTATTCACGCGCATGGTCTCGTATGAATTCTTGACGCTTCACGGCTTTTGGAATAACCTCCTGAGCAGAGTCGATAGGGTCCAGAAGAGAGTCCAGGATCTTTCGAAGAATTTTCATGAAGCTGCCAAAGATCTGTTGTCACTGAAGAACTCCTTCTCCAGAGAAGGATGCGATTTCGTAGACGCAGCCATCACTGATGGGCCATGTCACATACCAATCTTGGTATGGTGTAAAGGAGATCCCTGGATCTGTTCATATTCCCGTCGTTATACTTGAGAGACATGCTTGAATAAATCCGTGTGGGCGTGGAGACGTGCTCGGGTGAGAGAGGAGGGCAAAAAAAGAAAACAACACCACAATCAGAGTTCAACCCCCGAACGGGACGGTGTCTATCAGCCAGACAACGACCTTCCCCCTCAATCATCCAGCTCACGAAACTCCACGGCGACCGTGAAGGAGACTCATCGGTGTATTCCTTGACTAGCTGACTTGGGATTCGTGACAGCCAACGCCTCTGCGATGAATACGATGTAGCATTCGAGAAACGAGAGTGAGGAGGGAGGAGTATGCGAGATGAACACCGAAACTCAGATATCTCCGCTATACAAGAAATGCGCCGTGTGATGTACGCAACGATCGACCGGCTTCAGCGAGAAATGAGAGAAAGGTTCGAGCGGCTGACAAACCTCGACAATACTCTCGGGTTCCTTCTCGACACTCAGCGGCTACTACAAGGCCAGCAGGACAAATTGAAGTCCGATTGTTTGTCATTTGCCAATGTGTATTCGAATGATGTCGACGGGAACGACTTATACAGAGAGATATGTGATTGTAGGATGTTGGTCAGCGAGCGCCTGCGGAGACATTCAGAACAACGTCTACCGCATGAAATTCGGCCTTTTCAAACCAGAGATATCGAATCTGGGGAAAAAAGTTGATGTTTGTTTCCCATCCGAGTTTCGAACGTTCGAAAACAGCGACTTTTTCGCTAAATTCGATATCTCTGGTTTGGAGAGGCCGAATTCCATGCGATAGACGTTATTCTGAATTTCCCCGGAGGCGCTACGATGCCCGGGGGAACAGATCCTCAAATCAGCACTCAGCACCCACCGACCCCCTACCCCCACCGGGTAGACACCGAGCACGTGCTACCCGACTCATACCCTCTTTCTTCTTCGTCGTGCTTGCGGAGACATTCACAGCAACGTCTACCGCATGGAATTCCGCCTTTCCCAACCAGAGATATCGAATTTAGGGGAAAAGTTGATGTTTTTGTCCCACTCGATTTTCGAACTAACCTGGGCTGTTCCTGTTCCTCGACCGACTCATCTTGCTGTGGCCCCAAAATTTCTTCTTGCTGCTTTCGAACAACTATACGAGCTCACAGAAATGTTCTCGCACGGTCCCTTGAGCTGCATGCGCCCATCGTAGATGGATCGGTGGTTTTGGACAAAATACCGCTCTCCGTTTCACCCTCTGCTCCATGCCTTGGTGTGGTTCTCGATTACTTCTTAGAGTGGCAAGACCACGCCACCAAGCTTCGTTCCAAACTCATCACCTTTGTCTTCTGTCTCCATCGACTGCGCCGACTCGGTTTCCCGCGGAGGCACCTCGCCAGAATCCTCGACGGCCTTGTGAATAGCTCTATTTCCTACTGTATATTAGGCTTAGGCGTTCAATTATCCCGAATGGAGATATCAGCACCGAATAGGGATGTCAGCGGTTCTAGAGCCGCGGTTCTAGAACCGCAAGAACCGTTTTTTTTACGGTTCCAGAACCGCGAGAACCGCTTCGGGCAGAAGCTGATTTTGGGACCGAATCGAGAGCGACATTTTCGTAACTATTGGTACGCAGGCCTACAGATATATCGTCCTCGACGTGTCAGCCGGGGATCCTTCGCGGCGCGCAGAGCGGGGATACGTGCACCCGAAGTGCGAAGAGATACGTTGGCGAAAGCGGGGAAAAGTTTTTGGCAGCCGCCTTTGTTTGTTCAAGGGGTCGTGGAGGCCACCAGTGGTTCCCTGCTTGAGTGTGAGAAACCGTCGGACGCATCGGATGAGCCCCGATAAACCTAGGGAAGACATCGTTCGAGAATCTCATGTGAAAAGTATATGTTGCGAACAATTGCAAGTTCTGAATTTGTGCGTTTCAAGGATGGAAATCGTGAATAAAGACGACCATCGTCTCCATCCTATAGCATCTCTTCCTTTCGAATTAGATAAGTACTGCGATTCGATAGCTCCGTGACGTCAATCAGGACGGGGTTGAGGCCTCTAACTCCTCTATCTCCTCACTTCGTGCCACAAGATTTTATCGGCTGTCCTGCCAACCTCGGTCCACCCGGATCGCGATTTTAGTATTGCTCGCCTGCTGTTAGGAGAGGACCGCGCGAGGCTGAAACCGAGCACGCTGGACAGCATATTCATGCTGCGGAAAGCATACGAATTCGAAGGCTTGTGGAATGTGCGGAAGGAATCAAGTTCGAGCCGAATAGTGTGGCTTGAATCATCATAAAATTCATTGAAAGAGACTTCATCCTAGAAGCGATACATTTTGCTATTCATTCACGCACGGACGTCTCCTCTGAGGAGGCGAGAGCGTCGAAAATTTGCAGAGAAACAGTATAGAAATCGATCGGTAGCGGAATCGCGGCTCTCCCGGCGCGGATCTCAGAGAACCGCGAACCGCGGTTCTCAAAATAAAATAATAATTTGACATGCCTAGCACCGAATGACACTTGAAAACATTGCTTTCATCTTCAGTTCTGTCGAGACTCCCGCGAGAGAGCATGGTAGGAGCACGTCATCATGTAGAGCTCGTCATAGGCACGTCGGGCAACAACATTCTTACACCGCTGACGCGAGTCCGACCACGAATCAGGAAAAAAGAGCATAGCTCCACCGAGTGAATGCGAGACTCTCAACTTGATCCTGGATGTTCGGACTCGACACCCTCTAGGTGGGAATCGGTATCCGTCGCTTGGAGTCATGGTGGGCGGTAGTTATCGCGATTGGTGAGCGAGATCGTCGTGGCAACCCTCGCAACTTCGTCTCATGACGTCTCACCTCGCAGATCCCAAGGGGCCTGAGCAATAACTCAGATCGGACCTGGTCCGTCTACGCTGCCGAACATTTCGCAGTGAATCTCCTGAATATCTCAACGCTTGAGCAACAGCACCGGGAAGTCAGAGCATGTAGAGTTACGCGGTGAATGAAAATGCCAAACACTCGGTCTAGGATGAGGATAGAGGAGAGTGGGTAGATCTATACGCTTCACGAACCTGTCCTCGGCGCAGAGGTCGAGCAGCCCGGCGAAGATAATTTTTAATTGTGCTCGACAAGACGTAGGAAATGCGAAGAATTTCTATACATTTCTAAACTTCGTCATCAAAGCATCAAGAAGCTGGATTCACTCGGCCCATCCTCCGATTGAGGGGATCGAGATCGGCAATGACCAGTCGCTGGTTGCCTCCTTTATATCCGGAGACGAATCTTAAGAAGGGGAGGGAGGCCGCGGGGAGCGATTCGGGGTCCTCTACGTCAGAGACAACGCTCTCGATTCCATAGAGTCAATGCCGTGTTTATTCATGCAGAGCATCGGATGCTTCCGGTTGAAAACTTTCGTTTTCATCGTCGAATTTATTCCAGGTCAATGGATAATGGATCCATGGAGGAGGAGTTGAGAGAAAGAAGGAGGAAGGAGAGGAGGAGAAGAGCGAGAGGAGAACCTTGACCCCGGAACCTCCTCCGATCATCAAGGTCATCGCTGTGATTGAAGGGATGATGAACCCAAGTTCCCCTGATGGTTGCGTGTGATGATTCCTCTTCAGTCTCGCCTCCTTCATCAGCGGGTAACAGAAGCTCTCGGAACCTCTGCGGAGGATAGGGGTCCGTCATGCGTCCAATTATATACCTAGCTCAAGGCAGCTCTCGCTTTGATCATCCTTAGATGGAATAATCAGATCATCATTCTTCTCGACGTTATCTGTCACTTGTGAGATTACCCGTTCCGTATCGTCCCTGAGTTCTCTATGCCTAGAGAGAGCAAATGAATTAAACTATGATTCCGAGTCACTCATTCCGATCCGAAAACTTCATCTGATAGGATAAGAAGTGAGCTTCTTCGAACAAGGAGGAGCTCGCTCTTGATTGGGAAACTTTTTCGGGAATCGTCGAGCCCCCAAGCAAACGAAGGGCTTTCTGGAGTCTTCCTCGGTATGTGACTCGAGATCGGTCGATGCTCGACGCAGGAAGCAAAAGAATCGCTCAATCGATCATCCCACTGGTATTTGTTTATTCAGTAGTATCCTGTTATATTACCTCTTCCGTCCAGTGACTCTCCAGTTATAATTTCTCTTAATTGCTATAGTTCGCGTTAGTGCCGAACTTGTCGGAGACCTGCTTAAGGATGCGAGCCACCGACTTGGCGGCTCGTTCCTCATTTAGGTCCTTCGCGGCCGCCGCGAGCTCCGAGCTCACGGCGGCTAGGCTCTCGATGGCGTCCAGGACCATTTGACTCCGCGTCAATTCTTGGAAAGACACGGAGGCATCAAGCACTTCGTCCATGAAGTCCCTCTTGAGTTGGAGAACAGCGACGACAAAAATAATCGCGCAAATTAATATACCTATGACAAGGACGAAGCAGGCCTGTGACGCATATCTAGGTAGAATTTATATGCTTCAATAAAGAGAGAGCCGAGAGACGTCGTGCCATGGTCAGGTTCGCCGAGGCGCGGGGCAGCCCCGACGTGCAACGTGCAGCGGCGGACGTTCAGCGTCAGTTGAGAACCAACCGTCGACCGAGACGGTGAGAGAGACCACGACGGCATCGGCAATTTAACCGAAATTCAGTTTCGTATTCTTTCCGACGCCAAACTGTGGCTTCATATGGTGGCAGCGGAAACCAAGACAAGGATCAGCACGTTAAGAAGTGGTTCCAGACCGAGATTCCAGATCGCCCGCTCCAGCCAGCGACTTCGGATAACGGCGGAATCGCGCAAGCGGTCCGACAGAAGTACAGAAGAAATACGCAGCGATAGGAGTAGCTTCAAGCAGCTCGACCCGAACACCAGGGCATCCAGTGCATTTTCCGGAGTTTGAGACTCGAGAACATCTCAGCTCCCAGCAGAGTGCCCATCCATTGGCAAGCGTCGTCCGGCAGCTCAGACGCCAGAACGCAGTCACGTTCCGTCCA
>NW_003805508.1:11014-12016 GCF_000255335.2 Galendromus occidentalis
CTGCCAGACGTAATTCAGGTCCTCCTCCGATTTCGGCGAGACGAAATCGCTATCGTGTGCGATATCGAGAAGGCGTTTCTTCAATACCGGATCCATCCGGATCACAGAACGTTCCTCCGATACTTCTGGCCCCAAGGCATAAGTGAGAATCCGCAGGCTCCAGTTAAGGAATTTTGGAGCACAGTTCTGGATTTCGGCATTGTCGCCAGCCCATTCATCCATTGCGCGGGAATCAAGTTCCATATCCGACAACTCATGGAGGAGCACCCGAGCAAAGCAGAATTTCTGAGGGACGTGGACGAGAACTTCTATATGGACGATATCGTTTTCTCAGAAAAAACAGCAATCGCGGGCTTCGAAAATTCGGACTTCTTGTTTAAAGCGTTCAGCGCGGGTGGCTTCAGGCTTAGGAAATGGGCTACCAATAGTTCAGAGCTGGGCGTCAGGATTCGGGAATCGATGAGCGATCCGGACATCCAGGTCTCTTTCGACCAAACAGACGCAAAGTTCCTTGGCGTCGGCTGGAACTTACGATCAGACGAATTAGCGATATCTCTTTCGTCGGCCCTCGAGACCCTCGAGTCCAGCAGGCCTACGAAACGTTCACTCTTGAAAAGCACGGCACAGATATTCGACCCACTGGGTTTTATTTCGCCCATTACAATCAGGCCGAAATCACTCCTGCAATCTCTATGGAAGCAGAAAATAGATTGGGATGTAGAGCTGACGGAATCCAACTTAGAGCAGTTTGCGGACGTGAAGAACAGTTTCGAACGCGCGCAAAGCTTTCGTCTGCCTCGGAATATAAACACAACATCGCGAGACGTCATCGGGGGAGAACTCCATGTGTTCTGCGACTCGAGTATGTCTGCTCTCGGTTGTGTTGTTTACGTGCGGGAAATCTCGAGAGGGGGTGGCGCGAGAGTTTCATTTGTCGCCTCGAAGGCGAGAGCGGTGCCGCTGAAGAGCGCATATTCGATCCACAAATTGGAACTGATCGGA
>NW_003805508.1:12036-26580 GCF_000255335.2 Galendromus occidentalis
ACATTCGACTGAACCCACTGTGCGCGATACCCAACGCACAAATATTTAGGAACGGACGTTCCAAATCGAGACGGAATCATCTGCTCGCTCGGCGTGTGGTGTGTGAAACTTCGACACGCAGAGCACAGGTACATACACAATCACGTCTCGTATCCAATGCGCCTTCAGCAGCACGCGCGGCCGTCTCATGACTGACGCACATAGGGCTGTGCAGATTCCGCCGCGAAAGTCATGGGCTGTGCTCGTGTCAGATAAGCTCCCTCTGGTGTAAACTGGACAGAATGCTCCGCGGACCACCAAAATATAGGTCGCGGACCACCAGTGGTCCGCGGACCCCCATTTGGCCACCGCTGCTCTACACAGTGGACCAAACCTCACCCAGGATCTTCTTGGCGTGATGATGAGGTTCCGGACTCAGTCGATCACCTTGCTCGCCGACATCGAGAAGAGTTTTCCGCAAATAATCATCGAAGAAAAAGACCGGGACGCTCTGCGATTTCTTTGGGATCTCGACAATTCGGGGCACCCGCGTACCTTCAGGCTCACCCGAAATTATTTCGGTTTTGCGTCTTCGTCTTTCATACTGGCTGCCTGCATCCAGACGCTGATCAAGTGGCATGAGCCTGCGTACCCAGAGACTGCCAGGCTGATCAGAGAGAATCACTACGTAGACGACGTTGCAACAGGTGCAGCCAATGAAAAAGAGGCCATGGAGATCTACAAGCAAACAAAAGAAATCTTCGCTCACGGCTCATTCAACCTCCGGAAGTGGAGTTCAAATTCAGCGGCGCTCACAGAGATGTTCCGACACAACGGAGATGGCATCGAGCAGTACGATTCATCCAGCTGGTGTCGAGTACTGGGGATGAACTACAATCAGAGTGCAGACACGATGAAGCTGATCGTCACCAATGCCAGCACCAACCTCGAGATTGTTACGAAGAGGACGGTTCTAAGCATAGTGGCGTCAGTTTTCGACAGAATGGGCATCGTAGCTCCATTATTGGTACCTGCAAAAGTCTTGATGCAAAAACTGTGGACACTGAAGATATCTTGGGACGATCCAGTACCAGAAGACGTAAACCGAGACTTCAGAAAATGGATCGAAGATCTGAAGAGGATCGAATCTGTAACCATCCCACGAAGATATTGGGAGGGCGGAAACCCGTCGGAAAAAACTCTACACGTTTTCGCTGACGCATCTCAGCACGCGTATGGCTTCTGCGCTTACATCGTATCGAGCATGGGGACTAGTAGAACAAGCACCCTCATGCTGGCCAAATCAAGAGTTGCACCTCTGAGGAACGCAACGATCCCAAGGTTGGAGCTCATGGCGCTAACTTTGGCTGCCGAAGCGTTGAGCTACATCCGGACACAGTGTCGCATCGAGTGCGAAGAGGAACACCTTTGGACCGACAACTCGGGCGTTTTCTTCCAAGCAACATCGGAGTATCCGGAGAAACTTCCGACGTTTGCGAGAAACCGAGTACAGAAGATCAGACAACTCGCAGGGCGAGCAACCATTCACCACGTTCCCGGACAACTAAATCCAGCAGACCTCGTCAGTAGAGGATGCACCTTCAGTGAGTTCGAAAGAAGTTGCTGGCTCTCCGGACCCGACTTTATTAGGAAACCAAAATCAATGTGGCCAAAGCCACCAGGAGAATACCAGTCGGAACCCTTACAGGCCACCGAGGCAAAAGAGCTCTCGGAGTTCAAGAGCTTCCTGATCCGCAGACCGGAGCAGCCGGAAGAGGTGGCAGTGAACCTCGTAGTCGATACGCAGTCGACTTTGCAGAATGAACCCGTACTTCGTTTCGATTCCTGTAGTCGATGGAACTTGTACCTTCGAGCCGTGGTTAGGTTTCGGAGAACCGTTGATTACTGGAGGAAGCGGGGTGACAAGGAACAGCTGCAGAGCCCAATCCTGCAAGAGGAGCTCGAAAGAGCCGAGACATTCATTGTATCACAAGTTCAGGCAGCGAGCTACGGTCAAGAGATACGACACATCACCGCAGGACTCAATCTCCCGAAGACTTCACCCATCCGAGTGTTCGCGCCGTTCCTCAAAGACGGCCTTCTCTGCTTAGGCGGAAGATTGGAAAGCAACGTGGGAGAGCTTCCCAAACATCCAGTCATCTTGCCTCCAAAGCACCCGGTAACGAGAATGATCCTGCGGGACGTCCACGAGAGGAGTTGTCACGCAGGACCGACGCACGTAATAGTAGCGACCCGCCACAAATACTGGATACCACAGGGGAAGCGTATCGTCCGAAACATCATACACAGTTGCAAGAACTGCCGAGCATTCCACCTGCGACCAGCGTCGGCCACAGTAGGCCCGCCGCCGGAAGCAAGGGTTTCAAAATCTCAGCCGTTCGAGCATGTGGGAACGGACGTACTCGGACCACTAATGGTGAAACAAGGAAATGAACAGAAGAAGGTATGGGTCATACTCTACACCTGCTGCGCCATGAGAGCAGTTCATCTCGAAATCATACAGTCGTTGTCGACTGTCGAGTTGATGATGAGCTTGAGAAGATTCAAAGCTCGACGCGGATGCCCGCGAACGTTCTACTCCGACAATGCAAAAGCATACCAGCGAGCAGCAGAGGACCTCAAGGCTCTATGTGAACTAATGAAGAACACGAATATCCAGGAACAACTAGCGACAGAGGGTATAGAATGGAAGTTTTCAATCGAGAGAGCACCATGGTACATGGGCTTCACAGAGAGATTAGTGGGAAGCGTTAAGTCGGCGCTGAAGAAAGTCTTGGGAAAAACAGTCGTCACTGAGCAAGAATTGTTGACAGTGCTCTGTGAAGTCGAGTCCATGATCAATAGGCGGCCGCTGTGTGACGTGCCAGAGTCGGAGCACATCGACGTTTTGACCCCCATGCACTTCCTCGTGAATCGCACAGAAGACCCCGTACAGGAATCCATCGCACCGAACAAAATACGAGCTCAAGATCTCCTGAAACGTTGGCGACACAAGAAACTCATTGTGGAGTCGATCTGGAAACGATGGGAACATGAGTACCTCCTGCTTCTGAGAGAGTTCCACGAGAAGGTACCGAAGGATTTGAGCACCATAACCGTCGGCCAGGTGGTCATCATCAAAGACCCGAAAACGCCAAAGCTGTTCTGGAGATTAGGTAGGGTCGAGAAGCTTAACTTCAGCAGAGACAAGGTGATCAGGTCATGCTTGTTGAGGTTGGGAAATGGGCGGATGACCCAGAGGGCTCTGAAGTATTTGTATCCACTCGAGGTGGTGTAGAATAATTGGACACGGACTGAGCCTGTACAATATAGGTTGAGTTCTAATTATCAAAATGGAATCGGAAATCGAGACGTTCTCCTAGCCCGGAGTGTCACCGCCGCTCAAAAGAGCGTCGTGCGACGCTTAGCAGACAGCGAACAGAAATCAAAAACAATGAGTGTACGAATGATTGTGACAGGTGGCGGACCACCGTGAATTCCTAGCAATAAATTTGTGATCAAGATTCATACCCAGTTCAGTTATCTACCCCGGCAAGTCCGCGACAGGCTCCTTTCACGGTCTGCGGCACAGACTACGCGGGACCAATCTCTTATCGGCATGAAGACGGCACTCTTCGAAAAAGCTACATTTTGCTATTCGTGTGTCCGGCTTCCAGAGCCATTCATCTAGAGCTTGTTCCAGACATGACGGCGTATGAATTCCTCTTGTCGTTGAAGAAATTTCTCGGCCGATTCAGCAGCGTAACGCGGATCATGTCAGACAACGGCCTATCATTCGTCAGAGCCGCGAGGGAATTAAGGATAATATAATCTACGATCACGTAAAATGTCCAGCCGTTCAGCAGCACCTCGTCAACGCGGAAATCACGTGGGAATTTATCACTCCTCACGCACCCACCCATGGCGCATGGTGGGAACGCATGGTGCAGACAGTGAAACGTCCCCTAAGGAAAATTCTAGGTCGAGGCGCGCTGTGGTTCAGGGAGCTAGAAACAGTTCTGGTTGAAATCGAATCCTTGGTGAACGAGAGACCTCTCACGGCAGTGCAACTCGATCCGAATGAGATCGGCGCGTTGTCGCCAGCAGATCTACTCTACGGACATAGAGCGAAGCCGACCCTGCCTGAAATGAAATTCAAACCAGATTCGCGAGAAGCAGCGAACTCGATAGTTTTCTCGAGGCGTTGGAAACACCAGCAATCGGTTATTCGAGCCTTCCAGAAGCGGTTTTCGCAGGAATATATCCAGTATCTAAGAACCGCGCATAGTAGGAATCCGTCAGAGTCGCGCAGCGTGCAAGTCGGCGATGTATGCCTCTTGCAGGATCCAAGTCCTTCGAAAGCGCGTTGGCCTCTATGTCGAGTGCTGAGTCTTTCGGGCGGGGAGAGAACGGATCGTCGGCAACGATCCTGCCTCATCAAAACGGCTTCAGGCCAAGTCTTTCAGAGACCGGTGCAGTGGCTCTACCCGCTAGAGGTCTAGCTACGAGAGAGTAGTGAGAACGAGCAACGGGTAATACCACTACATGATATTACATATATAAAGAAATAATATTACATAGAACGTATCGGCGGGCCCATCAGACGAAGGGGGAGAGATTGCGGTGGCGCCCCAGGCCCATCTCATACGCATCGGTTTGCGTTTCGGCGTCTCTTCGAGGCGGACGGGACGCCGCGGGCGCGGCTCCTTCGGCGGCGGCGGGCGCGGCTCCTTCGGCGGCGGCGGGCGCGGCTCCAATAGCAGCGAGCGGGGGCACTCGGGCGTCGGCCACGGGTCTCTCCTCGACCGTGAGCGTGTGGAGTGGGAGCAACCGGACCAGGAACTGCTGCACGAGGTACTCACTTACGGGTACGGGCGGCGGCTGTCGAGTCCCGCGGGCTCGAGCGAGGCGGGCGGCGACACAGTAGGGTCGCCGATCCTCGAATTCCATCAGGTCCCAAACCTCACGGGCGGCCGCACGAAGGTCGGAATAGCGGCAGATGGGCAGGCGCTGGGTATGCACGACGGAGCTTAGGAAGATCCCGAGGGGACTGACGCGGAAGGTTGAGGACATGGTTCGACTTGTACGGCGATCAGAGTGTTCACGAGTCGGGAGCACGAGTGGCCTAAGATTTTCCGGGAAGTCAAAGTTCGGGTTCGATTCGGGAGAGAATAGCTCTCAAACGCTCTCCAAAACCGGGTAGAATTTCGTAATGTCCATCCAGTGGCCCGGTTCCAGACCCCGACGCGTCGACTCATATGTCTGCTCTGCACATTTCGCACTACTAGTTAGCTCGTTAGGATTCGAATGTCATTTCCGTAGGTAGAGATCCAGTCAATTTCTCCAGGAAACAGAGTTGACCGGAATTCTCGAATCTCAAAATCCTGCGTCGCACCCTCCGGATGAAGCGGAAGAGATCTCGACTGTAAGGCATCCGGAGTGTCATTTCGAGAATTCGGCCGGGAGTGTGACGCATATCTAGGTAGAATTTATATGCTTCAATAAAGAGAGAGCCGAGAGACGTCGTGCCATGGTCAGGTTCGCCGAGGCGCGGGGCAGCCCCGACGTGCAACGTGCAGCGGCGGACGTTCAGCGTCAGTTGAGAACCAACCGTCGACCGAGACGGTGAGAGAGACCACGACGGCATCGGCAATTTAACCGAAATTCAGTTTCGTATTCTTTCCGACGCCAAACTGTGGCTTCATAAGGCCAGCGTGCTCCAGCTGACCCTCCCGGTGTGATCGAGCATGGGCCTGCGTTCTGGTATCTGGAGCTCGAACTCCTCTGAAAAAAAACAGTCGTGATATGAGATTCAAGATTCAATCGTCATTCCTTATCCGAAGAACTCAGTTCCCCAACGAGATTTATCGGCCGGCTCCGGGGATCGAACTTGGAACCACCCGACGATAGCGTCGCGGCGCCGGCGTCATCATGGCACGCGGCTCCCTGCGCCGCGACGCAGGCGCTAAGCACTCGGCCGCCGCGCGCTTGATGATCGAGGTCCGGCGAAACCCTCTGAAGCTGCGCCTATTACTCGTCGTTTATCCTTATAATTCGCTAGGGACAAACAAAGAATAGGTTTCCCCGCATTGATCGTTTCTTCATCGCACGGCGGGTCTTCGATGCTCCAAACTTCCGGATAAGCTGAGATTGAGATTTTCGAAGTGTCGTCCATTCTCCGGCGAGCGATTCCGTGCCAAGCGGCAACGGATCGCTGCTGCGGGCTGCGATTCAAACTTCGCCATCTCACGGCGAATCGATCACTCAACTTAAGTGGGGATCAGCCTCGAGCCTCGAGGATACCAATAGATTCGAATGCCGCATCTCAATTACGCCATTTCGCTCCGGGAAATTTCCGGGCTTCCAGCTCTGAATATGATGAAAACAGAGCGAGAAGTGGAAATCTATATATAGGCTTTCGAGAACGTGGCAACTACCCAAATGATCGTGCAGTTCACGGGAGTAGATCCTCGAAGGATAAGCTCGCGGCCTAGTTTAATAAAAGGTGCGACTATTCCGAGCACTTGCCATTTTTGTGTGGGTCCCTCGCAGCTTTCGGTTGCAGGATCTCCATCCACATCCACAATGACCCTGACCATCGGTCATTCGACCCCAGTCACGCCACCTCTCGCGCGAGCCACGTCATTCATGATTTGAGAGCGGCTTCAATTGGTGAAAAGCACGTTTGCACGAGAAGTGGCGGACGACCTGACATCTTGGACACCCGTTGCGCTCGACCAATCGCGCTGTCTCGCTGTCATGCGATGTGTTAAGTCAGACGACAAGTTATGGCTATTTGGATGACGAAGTACATCGAACAGGTCACCCGAGCCTGGGTAATGACAGTAATGACGTTTTCACGTCAAAGCACGGCGCCGACTCGAAATATTCCATCTCTGCTCTTCAGATCGTCTATTCATACGAGTTTCCTGAGCTTTTCGGGGGTATGCCAGAATCGGTGCGGAAGACCCAGCTAGCCTTTGAGGTTTCACTCAAAAATCCGGAAGACAAAGCTCCCGTAAATTTCCAGCATTTTGACACTCTGCCGTACGAGGTGTGTCGCTTATCACCGGAGTTCTGTGCAGTAATCAGGGCGTTACTGGGGTAGCTATGGCCGAATGCTGTAGATCAGAATGCACATCTTGAAGAGACGGTTATAGGAGGAGGTGATGAGAGAAAGAGGAAGAAAGAGGAGAAACAAAAACAAACCGAGGCGGCACTGAAGGATATCGGTGACCAAGCCGAAGGTATGGCAGTTGAGGAGGTCAGGAGAGACCCGATCACAATGACTGTCTTGGTCGGAGAGAGTATCCTCGAAGACCTCAAGAACGAGAAGATCCTCGTGGGTCTCCTCGGTAGGAAGTGTCTCCTACGCGAGAAGAGGAGACTAGTGGCGAAACACGCCGAGAAGATCGACCAGATCTTACTCGAAACCGATGCAACGTATGTGCATCTGCTCCTAGAAATAGGAATGACCAGCCTGCGCGACGAGGATTTCCGAGCGTGGAGAGTCAAGGATCTCGGGGACGAGATCATTAAATTGATAAATAATTCATCATCAAACGGGAAAATCGTCTCCGTGACCTGGGTGAATCTCCCAGAGAAAGGGGACTTGGCCCAATCGGCGATTGAGGTCAATAAGATGGTCGAGCAATGGGCCGAAACGGAACCAGATAGAGTTTCAATCCTCAATCTTCGAGGAATATATTTGAACAAGCTTTTATTCAATAACGATCGCCTGACGAAACAAGGCAGCCAGGAGACGGGTAAAAAACTCGTAGCCTGGTATATCAAAAAACTCCTCCTCGATCAGACTGGGGAGGAGGAATTGGAGGCTCATATGAAAAGGATGAGAAACAAATCTCTCGAGACTGAGAGGTCAAAAAAGGAGAATAAACGGGCAGAGGATACTGCCCAAACGGGAGGTCCTAGCGGCAGCCAGGGCCACGCCGGTAGAGGGGCGGGAGAGGGGGCAGGATCGCCCCATACTCTCGTGGTCCGCACAGAGGGACGAGCCCAGGACAGGGCCGTTCCAACTGACGGCCATACCCCCCAGCAGCCACATCGGAGGATTCCAGGCAAGCATCGAGAACACGAGCTAGGAGCCGACGGAAGAAGGGATCCCCAAGAATAAACGATGTCGTTGTTAGAGACTATGAAATCAGAATCGGTGTTCTTAATCTCCGGGGGGGGCAGAACAAAGAGCAAATGGAAATGCTTAGTTGAGGACGTATCCACCGATATCGACAGGAGGGACGGATCGGTGAAAAGAGGAATTATATTCGCCCATGAAACATGGCTTGTGAATGAGGAATGTCCACCAAAAATTCCCCAGTACGAGTGCTTCGGGAGCAACCGCGAGGGGAAAACAGGGAAACATGCGAAAGCCGGGGTAGGAATTCTCATCCCGGTGGATCTAGGTCGAGTAATTTCCTCAGAGAGGGGAAGAGACTTCATGGCCTTGAGAACAGAAATACGAGGATCGGAATGGATCTTCGTGTCAGTATATGTCGCTCACGAGAGAGGACGACAAAATGGTCAGCTGTTTGAGGACATGACAGAATACCTGCACCAAGAATGCAAGGGGGAGACGCACGTAGTGATTGGGGGTGACATGAATGCTCACATAAACCAATTCGCAGAAGTGGAAGATTCCAGAGGTTGGCTGTTGAAGAATTTCGCGAGCCAGAATGGGCTCATCATAGTCAATGCCTCGGAAAAATGTGAAGGGAAATTCACTCGGGAGGACGCGGTCATCGACTATGTACTGTGCAACGAAATAGCCTATAGGAAACTCAGGGGTATGAAGATTGATGAGGAGACACTGAGAACCCAGATCTCAGACCACAATCTGATAACAGCTGAGTTCATATTCGAGATGAGAGAGGTCCGAAACATCTCGAAAGATGAAGGGAAACCGAGAGCCATGGTAGACAAAACCGGAGCGAGTATAGAAACCAAGGAGACCCTGAGGGAGCAGATGCTGGACGATCGGTCAGCTAAGTACGAAACTCTTAGGGAGGCCATCTTGAGCAATATTAAGAAACATACAAAAAAGATCAGGGTCGTCCAGAACCACCCGGTAATATCGAGGGAACTATCCCTACTATACAGAGAGAAAAAACGAGTGGGTAGGGAGCTGCGGAGGGCGTGGAAGATGGGAATGGACGCTGAGAAACGCAGTATAGCGGAACGATTCAAGGAGACTCAACAGAGAATCCACGACCAGATCCTGACAGAGATAGCCCTCCACGATCGGAAAATGTATGACCACTTAATCCGAGCACCACGAGAAGTGAGAGCCAAACGTTTTTGGCAATACACTCGAAGAGAGGAGCGAAGCCAGTCCGAGCCTACGAAAGCCGTCGATGACACCGGCGCGGAAGTGAGAGAGGAGGACATGACGGAGCATCTTACAACGGTGCTTAGAACGCTTCTAGAATGTGGAGATGCCGCTCGAGGAGACCAGGAAAGGGAATCTCACCAGGGCGTAGTGAGAGCGCTACCGGGGATGGATCTGCGAGTAAACGCAGAAACAATCGCTGAAGCACTCAAAAAAGTATCGACTAATTCGGCAATGGGGCTAGATGAGATCCCGGCCTATGTCATTAAGTCAATGGGGGTGACAGGCTACGAATACATAGCAAGACTGTTCACCCGGATAATGCAAGGCACCGAACCAATTCCGAAGGAATGGCGGGAGGGGCGAGTGACCTTGCTCCCGAAAAGTAACTCGCAGAAGAGAATCCTATCCACGTACCGGCCGATTACAGTCTCCTCGATTCTGTATAGGCTATTCGCGAGGATTATCTGCAAGGAAATCCAGTATTGGATGGAAAACAACGAGGTTTTGGGCCAAATGCAGTATGGCTTCCGGAAAGATCACCGAGGAGACGAGGAGAGGACTGCATATTCATACTCACGTCTACCATCGAGATTGCGAGGCGAGAGAGAAGCGGCCTACTTACATGCTTTCTCGACTGTACGAAAGCGTACGACCGGATAGACAGAGCATGTTTGTGGGAATTTTGGGAACGTAAAGGAATGCCCAGACAATACCTGGACATGATCAAATTCCTATACACGGCCAACACCGTGAGGCTGAGGCACGGCTCAAATGAGTCGGACACCATTCACACAGAGAAGGGGCTCAGGCAAGGATGTCCGCTGAGCCCGATCTTATTCATCCTATACAGGGTGGTCATTTTTAGTCGGGACTTTTCTTCCCTCCCCTCGTCCCGGCCCCAACTTTTGAACGGCTCAATGAAACTATATGAAATAACCCACCAATCAACAGCTCTCGCCCTGACTGACAAAATTCCGTCCCCAGCGGGGACGATTTCGGCCATCTTCACCTGTTGCGGGCGTTTTGGAAATGATCGGTCACTTTTTTCTCGTTGCTCCACGAAAACGCCTCTTTCTCAGCGACCGCTTGGTCGATCGGGCTCAACCTGGCTGCGTTCGACGCGGGACAACCTGGCGAAGGTATGCCATGAAAAAAATTCAGGTACCCTGTTCCTGGGGGAAACGCGGAAGGGGTAATCTTTGGTCTGAAGATCGGGTAAACCAAAATTCCGGGTTGCCGCTAAAATCAGTCGATAACTCCTCAGGGAAGCCGAATTCGAAAATTTTCATGATGGCTAAAAATGCTTAAAAAGAGCCAACTCACCCGATCGGGGGGTCAGCGGCTCGATCCGCCGACTTTTTTTTCCTCCGAAAATCGTCATCCTGAAATTCTCCTCGTGGAACGCGGAATACCGCTCGGGAGCGCTGATGTTGTGTTCAAGCGCGCTCCAGCCTCTCAGCATGCTTCCAAGCGATGGCGCTCTCGGATTTCCAACGGTCGGAATCCGTCGGCATCAGCCATTTTGAAAAGGGAAAGGCCGCGCGAGTCCTCTGTGCATTGTTTCGCTGTCGAATTCGGGATCGCTGCAATCTGTGATACGCAACTGCCACAGCCGTGATCTCGGTGAATTCATTGTGTTCTCCGGACTCTCAAGTTGATATCTGCAAGATGGCTGAAGTCGGACCAAGCAGGAACCACCGGTGGGAAGAGATGATCTCCTGGGGCGCCTTACCTTCCGTCAAACTGGCGAGGACCGCGTGGCGTTTCATCTCTTCCCAGCGGTAGTTCCTGCTCGGTCTCCACCCACATCCTCAGAGCATGGAGCCTTTCGAGAATGAAGTCCGAAAATCATCGGATTTCCACCCACGTCCACAGAGCATGGAGCCTTTCGAGAATGAAGTCCGAAAATCATCGGATTTCCTCCCACAGAGCATGGAGCCTTACGAGAATGAAGTCCGGGAATCGTCGGATCTCCATCCACATCCACAGAGCATGGAGCCTTACGAGAATCAAGTCCGAAAATCATCGGACCTCCATCCAAAGAGCATGTAGCCTCAGAAGAATCAAGTCCAAAAATCATCGGATCTCCATCCAAAGAGCATGTAGCCGAGGAGGCATCGGCTTGGAAGAACGCCGCGATCTCTTGCTCTATCCTGCTCGCCGCACCCCTTGCTGCAGGCGGTGGTGAAGGGCAGTCGAAGTCTGCCGGGATTTGAGGAACAGCACGCATCGAGTAGCGACGAAATCGTGCCTCGACGAAATCGTGCCGTCCAGCCAGTCGATCAAGACTGAAGAACATATCGCAAGCTATACCTCGCTGTTCTACTGACCGAACTACAAACGAGGCGAACTGATGTCGCTCTCAGACTTGAAGAGGAGAACCGCCTAAACCAGGAGTCGGCAAATGGGGGTCCCCGGGCCCCCAGGGGTCCGCGAAATCAGCTGGGGGCGGTATCGCTAGACTCACTACACATGCGCTAGCTCCGAGTGCGCTGGACTATTTCTGATTCACAGAAACGAAATCACTTGATTGAATGCGGAAAATAATTCTTTCATCGTGAAAGCTTGATTGGCCTCACTGTGAGCGTATCGAGCAATCAGGCTGCGAGCTTATCAATTGCGCGTTTTTATTTTGTGTTTCTGCTCGCACTCCCAAGTTCGAAAACAATAATTCATTTCCCCAATTATTAATTCTATTTGGGCATCATTTGTGCTCTCGGTTATGTAACCAGGGCAGGGCTCATCCGGATCTGGAGATTGATGTGATATCTCCCCAGAACGTCCCTATCTGAGGATGGGACTCATTAACTAAAGACCTGGTGGTCGAATTTCGTGATTACAAAATCAGGTAATACGATCACAAAGATATATTTTCCGTATTGAGCTTCAAAGAAAAATAAAGTCAGATATTCTAGCCACGAGTTCCGATCCTGTCGGTGGTAGGAGACCATTAGGGATCACATCCGCGGGAAGGTCTCGGCACAGTGAAGGGATGTTAAGCGTATTGAGTCCGATTGAGTCTTTCCAGTATTTGGCGGCCGTGGATCCGCAGTAGGTTCGCACCTGATCCGCAACAAAGTCGCTCAACACTCTCACAAAGGAACAACTTTTGCGTAACTTCTGATCGTCACTGTCGACTGCGTCGACCTCACGGATTCCTTTTGTTCTCATACCATCCAAGATATCTAAATGATCAATCGCTATCCGCTTTATGCAATCCATTTGCGTTGAATTGACCATTTCGTAGAAGTATTCCTGGCGGAGTGTTTCGTTCTTGGTGCAGTATCCGTCAAAACCCTCGACGTGCTTCGAAAACCAATCCTGATGGAGCTGGTCATAGCAACCTTTCACAGCCTCTGCGAAGCATGCGTAGATTTTCTGGCGTCGTGTGCAGATCAAGTCGAGTTCCGCTTCCGTTTTTGCTGGTTGTAATGTCAGACCTGCAGGCCAAGGTGTGCAGAGGAAGAGCTCTCGCTCAATGCAAGACCCTTTCTCCGCAGCGCTGCTTGAAATCACCAGGAGCACCGCTGAAATCAAAATCAGAGCCCGCATGGCTTCGCAGATTCTGATGTAGGCGAGCAATTTTCGGGTGAAATCCGCGGAGTTTTTGTGGAGACAAACGCTGATCAGCTCCGATGGCACTTCAAAATTCCGAGGAGAATTCAGGATCCTTCCTGAGGGTCGAGGTATTTGCAAAGCGCACAGAGCGGATAGCACGAAGCGAAGATACACACACAGAGCGAATTTCAGCCCGCTCGGGCGTTTTTCATACAGAGAGAACAGTGCTCTATCGAGTGCATTGGTGATCTTATACACCGATAGTATGGAAGAGGATAAAGGGAGAGAGTGGATCTTTGAAGACCCAATCGACCGGATTATCTCCATCGAGGTGCGACCGTAATTGAAATTGATTCTTCTAGCGGAGGGGTCGGTCCCGGATCTCGGCAGACTCACGCCGATGAACTCCCCCACTTGAAGAAGTCTCTGATTACTGCTACACATCCTCCTTCGATGAGGATTACGATTCGACAGGGGAATTTCACGAGGGCGAAAGCTGATAAATTCTGAGAATCTATCCTGACGCTGGGCATTCGGGCGAATGGGGCTCGATGCATATGATAGAGCTGATAGAGAATCGGACCTGAGAAGCGAAGAAAATGCCTTCCGGCGAGTTGCAGCCCATCATTGTCTCATTGCCATTACATCAGCGAAGAAATTACGAGCTACGACAGTCCCATCGCGCACAAATCGATAGTAACACCCTCGATGCCGGGGAGGAGCTCAAGGATTAAGAAAGAGCCTCCGTCCCGGGTGCAACCCCTCCGATGTCGCTGGAGGGATCAGAGTCGAAGTTTGCATCCGTGTTCAGAAGCAATCAGATCTGTAAAATGTGGGACTGTTTGAAGTCCGGCGGCTGATGGGTACTCGCGAGTAGACAGAAGGGCGACGGAATGAACGGATAGATTTATGGAGTCACTGCACAATAAGAACCTCTTCTTCAACTTGATTCTGCCTTAACCAGCTCAGGAGATAGCATTGGTACGGTTTCGAGTCGGGTCACCGAAGTCTAGTTTGGATCACCTATAATTCACATAGAACGATGACCTTACGTTGTCCATTGAGACATTCAGACACAGGCTTAGCTGAGCGTCATAGATGGACGTCTTTTGTCAGGGTGAGGCAACGCAGTCTCAGGCAAAAGAAGGCTGCACGAGGAGCTATGAGCTCAGATCAGAAAAGGTAATCACGGGCCTTGTCTCACCTTTAAATCATCTTCCCCCGATCGCCATACCGTTCATCCATGACCGAGGGACTTTATCATAATATCCCTTAGTCTCGCCCAAGCCTTCACATCGGACATGCTGCAGCTCCAATTTATCGAAATTACCTACTCTCACAACCAGTGATAAAATAATCGCGATCGTGAATAATACGCGACTTTTCCTAGGCTTCATCATGCTTTCATCGATACTTCCTCATTTTCCGCTATACCTATCTTGAATCCTTCTATCGCGGCTCCAGTTCTCGGTCTAATCATCGTCGCATAGATTGAAGGGCTGCGAGCAGTTCTTGGGCTGCCTTCTTGTCCACCTGTATCTCCATTTCTCGTGTGCTTCTCATTCTCGCTCGCCGTCGAGCTATATCTCTGCTAGATACTGTTTCTAGTTCTCCCGAACACGGAGCCTTACGAGAATGAAGTCCGGGAATCGTCGGATCTC
>NW_003805508.1:26600-32489 GCF_000255335.2 Galendromus occidentalis
GGGAGTGCTTGTGAGGCATCGTCAGAAGGTCATGCCGAACTCGAGAATCCTTTCTTCGGGTTGAAATAGGCCATAATATAGGCTCGAATTCGAAATACTCGAGAACTATGCATCCTAGCACAAATATCATGATGGCAAGAAATGTTTAGCTTCGGCAACTTCGACCGTCTAGACGATAGCGGCTCGATTCCGTCAACTACTTACGAAAAAGAAGGCGATCTCACTTTTCGGAATTCAATCGTGCCTTAAAAGACACAATTCGCTTCCGCAGAAACATTTGAGCGAAAAAAACCTATTCTCTGATGGGTATACCAATGATCGCACACGAGATCATGATTTCCATTATGATCAAGAGGGAAAATTCGAGGATATCCGCGATGAGTCGGAGTGGCGCCTTTTATTCATACGAAGTTATCTCATCATTTCATGGTGGAAACGATTCTCACTGTGAGTTGAAATAGGAGTCAACGGACCTTATCGTATGATAATTTTCTCGCTTGATGCCACTTGATGTCACTTCCCCAAGCGAACCAATTGCCTTTCCAGGAACCCAACTTCAAAAAGAAACCCAAATCAAAAAGTTGTTTTATGACCGTAAATCCTGTTGTATGTATTTGTGGAAAAGAAAATTTTTATTCGGGAGAGCCTGATATTTTGATATAAACATGTCTAAGGATCCAGGTGAAAATTCAGAAGAGCGTAGTTCTACGCCCATTATCCGACTGAGTTAGCGACTCAGTCAATGGCCTGCGTGTTTTTTTTCTGACATCAGTGCGCGATGGAAAAATGACGCTTACCGGCAGTCCGCAGGCTTTCCAGATCGTATCACTCCCGGGTGGGCGCGTCGAGCACGTGGAGGACGATATTTACAAATTATTATACCTAAATTACCTACAACCAAGCTTGTTTAGCAGTTGCCGAAAAAAAGACCGAGTATTGATCCGGCGACCCCACACAAGCGGTGCTTTGTAGCCGGGGCTTCCGTCAGGACAGCCAACACCCCTTCAAGAGTGGCAGAGGCGTCCTTCGACAGCCTTGAGAGGCTGCCGACGAGGTCGGAGCCCTGGCGCCACAATTTAGCAAGCTCGATATCGTCGAGCTCGCCGATCTTATCGGCGACATGCGCCAGGATCCGAGCCACCGACTTGGCGGCTCGTTCCTCTTTTAGGTCCTTCGCCGCCGCCGCGAGCTCCGAACTCACGGCGGCTAGGCTCTCGATGGCGTCCCGGACCATTGGACTCCCCATAAATTCTCGGAAGGTCGCAGAGGCGTTGTGCACTTCCTCTACGACCTCCCTTTTGAGTTGGAGGCAAAGGACGACAGAAATAGTCCCGCAAATTATTATACATATAACAAGGACGAACCAGGCCAGCGTGCTACAGCTGACCCTCCAGGTGTGAACGATCTTGGGCCTGCTTTCCGGCACCTCGAGCTCGAACTGCTCTGAAAAAAAACAGTCGTGATATGAGATTCGAGATTCAAGACTACCGCTTCAAGCTTATTAGCATAATATCGCAGGAGGCGGCGGAGAAGTTGAATCTCGATTTGCAGCCGAGCTCATGCGGGAACATCATTAGCATGAGTGGGGACGCCCGCAAACCAGTAGTGTTGGATGGCTAGCATCACAGCGCATCGACACAAGACAGCCATCATAGATAACGGTCATCGATAAACAGTAGTGTGACGAACGGACTAGGTCCATTGCGCATTCACAACATCCACACCACATTATCCTACCCCACAGACATACTTCCTACCCATAACCAACCCAATCACTTCCCTCAGAGAGACCAGAGAGACTTAATGGGCTAGCTTCGGATCAAGGATCCATATTTATTCAATTCCTTTGTTAATCAGTGTATCATATAATTATAATCATTTAATCATCATCAGTGTATCTCCAGGAGAGATAAGAATAAACCAACAGGAAGCCGGGTCGCACTCAACCAGAACACAGACACGCATCAACGGCGGTCGACCATCGACAACTTCCCCCGCTCACGGCGCCACAGTCAATCAGTCAGGCAGCCAGCTGATGGAGAAGTCGAGCAGCCGACACACACACACACACACTGACAGTCGATCGAAAGCAAGGTCGAGGACCGGTACGCGATCACTATCGCTACCTGCTTCAGAACCTTGTCCATTCGCCCCAGGGGTTCAAATCCCCAGTGCAGTGAAATTAGCGGCTAGGCCAGGGATCAGACCCGCTAGTCTGCCCAACGAACACATTTGCATAGTGCGTCCACTTCCGAATCTCTACGTGAATTCTTCAGCGTCTTCATTTAGTGATTGTCTAGGACAGTGCGCCACATTTTGGTGTCAGAAGAATCAAGAACCCGCGCTCGAGAACTCAGAATCCTCGACCGGGCATCCTGCAATCCAAGTGAGGGGCCCCAGACGCTCCAACAACTTCACGATCAACTCATCTCGGACCGCGACGGCAAGGCCCAAGCCAAGTAGGCGAAATATCCCAAAAATAATTTCGCTCGAAAAGCCCCACGCCTGCCTTCGGCCGAATCCATCTCAGGGATCACCGGGATGCAAAACCCCGGCCCCGAAGTCTGCCAGTCTCGCGGTTATCAAGTACCAGAGGCTAGGCCTAACTCATCCACATCACCCAGAAGGGTTCAAACCCCTGTGAATCAAAGATGGAAAATTCAAAGAAGAAACCTATCTCGGAAATGTCGCAAAAATCCTTCGAAAAGAAAACTCGGCGTTCCTACAGGAACAATTTCGCAGCATGAGAGTGGTCGACGAACAGGCAGACAGCGAAGAGGAGAACCTCATGCAGCGCGCTCAGAGCATCATCCAGGCAAGTTCATCAAGCCCGAAAAACGAGGTAGACCCCTAGGGGGAACAAGTCCAAAACCCTCCCCAGGAGAATTCACCTCCGTCCGTTTCGGACCAGCCGGTACCAGACCCCCAAACACTGAGGCCAGCGTCGACCCCGACCTCTCGAAAATCTCCCCAGAGAGAGCGAAATTAAACCTTCCTAAATCAAGGATAGAGCTCTACCGTGAGGCCGCCGGCACATTCCACAATGATGTGATCGACGCGAGAGATGCAATCGCGGAGACGGATCGACTGAAAGAGATCCTCTCCAAGCTCTCCGACCAATGGACACAAGCCTTAGAGGCTCCCATCGAAGCTAAACCCGAGACTCCCCAGGAGGTTTACCTACCCTTGATAGAAATGGAGAACGAAATCCGCAAGACGCTGACATATCTCAAGGAGCTAAGGATCTCGATCGTAGCCGGAATCGGAATTACGACAGAATCTACCTTCGACACGATCCAGGATCCCCCAGCCGCCACACCAACAATCGCCCCGCCAGCTGCAGCGAGCGCCCAAGTTCCTGCACCACCGCCCAACGCACAAACAGAGGGCAGACCCTGGCGCACCTCGACTCAGATCGAAGAAGCCCGAGGGGCGCAATCGGGACACCCAACTCCTCCAGGCACCCCTCACATATCGCACATTGCTCTGATGCCTCCTCCAGAGATGACCCCGAGCATGGGTGATCCAGGATCTCCGGATCATCATCCAGCCGCACCGAGCAACCCACCGCAGGCGACGGTCAAGGAGAATAACACCACAGCGGAGAATCAGGAGAACGTCTGTAGGATCACACGGGATCTGTCCTTCACAAACCTGTTTCTTCTCTGCTGCTCACTTGTTCCGTCGCACTTCTTCTCCTCTTTAGATGAGAATTCACAATCCCACCGCTGTTTGTTAGACCTACGGATCGGCCACGCGAGGACACGCATTGAACACGGCGGGTTGACGAAAAGTAACGGACTCTTCATTGGGCTCGTTGGTCTATACATTACGGCGAGGGACTTCGCTCCGCCAATCAGAAGACACTCGGAAACTTGGAAGAGATACAGAAGCGGTCGATCGAGTCGGATTCATGAAGTCGAGCGAAGCATTTCTGGGCCTTGCTCGATTCGTGTTGACAACGCCAAAATTCTGTCCGTCCATCTTTACGCATCTGCGGGAATACGTAGAGATGCCCATCGTGTGATAATTTCGGTTTGCCCCGTTGGCCCTCAAGCGAGGGTCACATCTTCGTTGGAATTCTAACCAAGCGGATTCAGGCGAAACTTGAATTTCTCGTCAGAGGGAGGAATGAATTGAGATTCTTGCGCGTTCGCATCCCGCATGTAAGTCCGGCAGAACTTGCAACGCACGCGGCACGTGCACCGCACGAACGCGACGCGCGTATCTGCATTCGACGTCGACATTTCTCTCTCCTGAGCTTCAATGGAACTCCGAGCGAGAAACAGAGTTGAATTTTTAGCTCCTGAAGCTCGCGTGGATTCCTGGGAACAGCTTGCCAGCTCGAACTCGTAGCTCAGCTAGTAGTTGCCGAGTTGTCTTAGTGGCCGAGTTGTCCTCGTGGCCGAGCTGTCGCGATCCGAGGTTTTTTATTCTTGGCTATATGTAAAGCGATCAAGTAAGCAGCGCTCAATAGGCGTTTGTCTCCGCTTGTCATCCTCGCTATAGAAACTATTTGTACTCGCAGGGTGGCCGCCAGCCTTTGAAAATACTCGATCGGATAAATAATAATTCGCCTTCTCTGAATGGTGTGCCAAGAGGTGCCTCCCGAGCTTCGCAGGTTTCATTGAGTCATTCGTCACGCTCTTGGAACAAAACAGACAGAGTGGCCGAGGAAGACGATCGGTTCCCGGCTCCTGGACAAAGCCGTATCGAAGATAATTTGAGTTGTGTTTTCTCGATTTGTTCGACGCACCTCCTTTTCTTCCTCTCATTCGCGTCTCGGCATACGTACTCTTCCTGACCGAGCCCCCAGGGTGGGGCGCCGCTTCTCCTCCACTAAGCTCCTCATCACTGGATGTTCCAGCAGTCTCTCACGCTGTCTCTCCGTTGGTTTCCGAATTATGCCTGACCCATCGGAGACTGCGATATACCAAAGCCGATCAGATCTCTTCCATTCGGCGCGTTCTCAGGTTCAATTCCTGCTCTTCAATGCGTATTCGTGAAGAAAAACCGGATGTTCGTCTGTTGTTTCTTACTAACTTTGAGATCGAGGCACTCGGAGCTCCTCCTGGAGCGCAGAAGTCTTATGGATTCGCGAACAGATACCGAGCTGTAGGGATCCGTGTTCAATCAGCAGTCGAATGTTCGAAACTCCATGTGCATGAACATGCCGTGATTTCGTGTTCTCGCTTCGGAATGTGCTGCGTGGAGTCACCAAGCGAATTTCCCCGGAGGCGCTACGATGCCCGGGGGAACAGACCCTCAAATCAGCACTCAGCACCAACAGATCCCTACCCCCACCGGGTAGACACCGAGTACGTGCTACCCGACTCATACCCTCTTTCTTTTTCGTCGTGCTTGCGGAGACATTCACAGCAACGTCTACCGCATGAAATTCCGCCGTTCCAAACCAGAGATATCGAATTTAGGGAAAAAAGTTGCTGTTTTTGTCCCACTCGGATTTCGAACTAACCTGGGGTCCTGCTCCGCCCGCTCCTGTTTCTTGAGCGAGCCATGTTGTGAGCTGAACGAACGACGAGAGCTAAAAGAAATAATGTCCGACTCAAAGTTTGCGTCTTCAATTCACTTCACAGTACCCTACCCGAGCAAGGACACCGAATGGTTAGGCGTTCAATTATCATCAATCAGCACCGAGTGACACTTGAAAACGTTGCTCGCGGCCTAGTTTAATAAAACGTGCGGCTATTCCGAGCACTTGCCATTTTTGTATGGTTCCCTCGCAGCTTTCGGTTGCAGGATCTGCATCCACATCCACAATGACCCTGACCATCGGTCATTCGACCCCAGTCACGCCACCTCTCGCGCGAGCCACGTCATTCATGATTTGAGAGAGACTTCAATTTGTGAAAAGCACGTTTGCACGAG
>NW_003805508.1:32539-34371 GCF_000255335.2 Galendromus occidentalis
CGCGTAGGGATTTCAGCGATAGAAGCCAGGCTAGAACAGGGAACGGCAGATTCAATGGTGGAGCGCCTGGGGCGAGCGGAGCTTTCTTCGCAGGCAGTCAGAGGAGTGTCGCAGTAGATCACAGCTGTGTCTTTTGCAGCAGCCAGAAGCACGAATCGAAAGCGTGTAGAAAAAATCTGACTTATGAGGAACGAAAGACTCTCTGCGAGCGGGGCAACGCTTGCTTCAAGTGTCTCAACCGGAATCACTACGCCAAGAAATGTAGAACTTATGTAAAGTGCGAAAGGTGCAGCAGAGCCCACTACGCGATAATGTGTGGTCAGCAGAAGTCGAGTCGGAACGCGAACCAGAGCACGGAATCCTTCACGACCCGGAACGCGAGCGAGCAGAGGTCGAGCCATTGCGCGGGTCGAAATACGGAGGCTTTCGCGGTTCAGAATTCTAGTGAGCCTGGAGAGCGAGCATCCACATTCTTCCAGACGGGTCTGGCATGGGTGAACTCGTCCAGCGGCAGAAAGATTTTCAGATTCTTCATAGATACCGGCTCGGAGCGTTCGTACATCTCCGACCACGTGATCCAGTCACTCCGCCTGAAACCGGTTCAGCAGGAGAGCTTGGCGATGATCACGATTGGCGGAAACGTTTCTACCTATAAGAAATACGACGTATTCGAGATAGGGTTACAGAGCCGATTCGATGACCGAGCAACGATCAGGTTGCGCGCGATCGGCATCCCAGAGATCGCTGAAGGGGCTTTCCCGGTGTCGGACCAGACCTGGGGCCCCCAGCCGATGGCAGACGCCGCCAAGAACATCAGTAGGCGAGAAATCGATGTTCTAATAGGTGTGGATGTTCTTGCGAAAATTAAATGCGGAGAGGAACGGATCCTCGACGACCGGATGATCGCGAGTGAAACGATCTTCGGTTGGGTAGTCGCGGGAAGAGACAGTTCGTCGACCAAGCTTCGACGTTCGCAGGTCTTCGTGACAGCGAATCTCTATCAACCGGGCTCGAGATTGTCGGATTCTAGAGTCGTGAGCATGTTCGCTCAACCGACAAGCGGAGCGGAGAGTTCGCACCCGTCCAGCGGGGTGGAGTTCAGCTCCGAAGCAGACCCGAACCAACAACTGAATGCGGATCTCGAGAAATTATGGTCAGCAGAACTCCTCGGGATTGAAGATCCTACGGTAGAATCGACTAGCACAGCAGAAGCAGATCTACAGAATTTTTTCGAGAATGGCATTCGGAGGTTGGAGAACGGTCGCTATATGGTCAGTCTCCCATTTAAGGAGAACATTCGGTTCCTCGGCGACAATGAGAACGTAGCTCGCGGTAGTCTCAAGCGGTTCCTCGTGAAAATCGGAACAGCAGGAACTCATAGCGGCAGTCGATCGAGAGATGAGAAGTTATCTCGAGCGGGGATACGCGGAACCGGCAACACCGAAAAAACCGGGCGAACTGGTACATTACTTGCCGATATTGCCAGTCGTCAAGCAGAGTCCAGCTCGGGATGCATTCAAGGTGCGGGTAGTAAAGGACGCCGGGGCTAGACGGAAAAATGAAGCGGCATTTAACGACGTCCTCCATTGCGGCGCTAATTTGCTGCCAGACGTAATTCAGGTCCTCCTCCGATTTCGGCGAGACGAAATCGCTATCGTGTGCGATATCGAGAAGGCGTTTCTTCAATACCGGATCCATCCGGATCACAGAACGTTCCTCCGATACTTCTGGCCCCAAGGCATAAGTGAGAATCCGCAGGCTCCAGTTAAGGAATTTTGGAGCACAGTTCTGGATTTCGGCATTGTCGCCAGCCCATTCATCCATTGCGCGGG
>NW_003805508.1:34391-46512 GCF_000255335.2 Galendromus occidentalis
TGTTCCAGCAGTCTCTCCCGCTGTCTCTCCGTTGGTTTCCGAGTTACTCGCCTGACCCATCGGAGACTGCGATATAACTAAGCACTCCATGTGCATGAACATGCCGTGATTTCGTGTTCTCGCTTTGGAATGTGCTGCGTGGAGTCACCAAGCGAATGCTTACGATTAGGTGACCAACGATGCTGCTTCCCGTCATAAAGGCTCACTCTGATCCCGTCTCTCCGGGAATCTCGCCGTGGATCCCCGACAATTTTGCTGCGTGGCCCCCACTTGGCCGCCGCTAGAATTTAGACTACCTCTTCAAGCTTATGTTAGGTCCGGGAGACGGGGTGCGACGACACAAAGGAAAACAGAGTGACGAGCGGTCTACTCGATGACTCGATAGTCGATAGCAAGTGATTTCGTCGTCATCAGATTTATTGAAAACCGTTGGATTTCGAGCGTTCGAGTTCGAAAACAGCAACTTTATCGCCGAACTCGATATCTCTAGTTTGGAAAGGCCAAATCTCGTGCGATAGACGTTATTCCGAATGTCTCCGCAGGCGCTACGACGCCCGAGAGGAACAGACCCTCAAATCCATAAGTTCTAAAATCGACGTCCCGAAATTAACCCAATTTCAAGAACCCATCATAACTTCACGAAAATTTCATCGAATCGGTACTTTTTCCATCATTAAAATCGATGCTTCCCCCATGAGGAATACGAATATGCAAACAGATCGAGAGCGCTCCAAACCGCTGACAAAGGAGAAAGCAGCGTCAAAGAGCCTCAATTTCCAAGAAAACGCACTAAACCGCCCTAATCTCCGCTTCCTTTCGACCCAGCGCAATGAAATTTCTCCAGCATGTTGACCATCGGGGGAGCTATCGCAGGCCCGAATTTCATCGAATTCTGACAAACAGGAAGAAAGTTCCAAGAATATTTCGCTATGGAGCAGTCTGGTGCTGTTTAATGGAAAATATTTCAACAGACATCACAAGAACAATCGTCAACAAATCGGTGGACATAAATGAGTCAGAGACGAGAGCACTGGCTCTCCAGCGTCAGGAGTCCGCAGAGTAGATCTCTCTGCGCTGACGAAGTGTATAGCTTATCAACAAAGATTTACAGTTTCTCACAGGACACGGAATTCTCTGCGAATTCCTGAGGTGAGAGGGTTGCAACATCTCAAATAGTGGGAACGTAACTTTCCGAATTTTCGTCGACAGAGTTTTCGACTAAAACAAAGTTGGTTCACTACTTGTTGAACATGTATTGAACAGCAATCCGCAGGATTGATAGATGAATCAGCTCGATCATGAGATCGTCTCAGAGGTCCCATGAGAAGAGATGATGTTCTACTAGCATATCACGAACGCCCTCTCTGAGAGGTTCTTGAGACGGAGCAACTTTCGACGGAAGTCCCCAATCGGGACTCAGATTGAAAGAAAATTGATTGAGGAGCCTGAAATAAGACATGGGACTTCGATCAGTCTAGGCTCACGCTTTTTGTAGCAGTAAGCAGCATTTGCAATTATCAATGGCTCACTCATTCGACATTACCTTAGCTCGCACTTGATTTGCACCCAGCCAGGAGAATTCACAAAAGACCACGGATGGTACCATTTTTGCACGACGTCGATCCTGGAGCAGAGCACCTCGAACCACAAGTGGAGCAATTGCTCATTAAGACCGATGCAGACAAGCGTACGCAGCTTGACGTCCATCGCCGCGTTGACCGCATCGTGTGTCACGTTCACTGCTTGCACGGACTGGGAAGAAAAATTCGTCGTCTACCATGAGAGGTCCCTTGCCCGTTTTTCCACAGGAAATTCTCCTACCACCGTGATTATTCAGGGAAGTAGTTAGAATACGTAGACGATTCCTACCCGAAAGAGAACTTCTTCAGGACTGAGGACCTTTCCATCTTCATCTAGGCGGAATGTCTTACACAGCACGAGTCGAGAGTAAACGGAATTCAGATCCTTCTCGACTTGTCGACTCGCAACCTCTTCGATGAATTGCCAGGGGTGCATGGACAGCTGGCCAAACGATGGTCTCCGGAGTCCGTACTCTAGGACAGCCTTCATGGCCGGACACAAGCTACACACGAGAACGAATCAATTATATCCGGATGTCCCTGGATGGTTTGAGTGTGTGTGTCAGAATTTTTTCAATTTGAGCACTCACACTCCTCGAGCCAGGTCGGTCACCGCTTCCGTGACGGTGTCATCGCCCGCGAGCGAGTAGGGCTTCGAGCGCTCGTCGAGCAGCTTCACGAACTTGGCTGGAAACCAACCTCGACATCCATTCAGCTCACCCGTCTGGAACGCATTTTAAGTTCGCTAAGGGCTACCTTGGACAGCCTCTCGGTATGACAATGAGCGCATTCGCGGAAAATCGGAGATTGAGGCGCATCTCACTGCTTCTTGAACTCACCCAACAGTGCTCGTCGCGTTGACTCACAACAACAATTATATCGTTCTTCTTGAAACCGAGCTCATCGTTATCGGTTCTCTCGAAATCAAGGAGAGCTTTAGCGCGCTTCGGTTTGGCGGATGTGCTCAGGGCAAAGTTTTGATGGTCTTTCGAATGAGATTCCATCGAGTAATCGGCAGTTAAATTGATTTGTATTTTCGGATCCAACGAGGTGAAGTGTCGAGCAATCTGCAACGATGTGAAACATCTCACCTATGAGGATCTGGCTAACGAATGCCGTATCCGTTCCCTCTGGAACGAGCTCGGTCGATCGAATATGCCGAGTAGGGTCGGCAAGTCGTGCACATGAGATCACGACGGAGCTCCATAAAAAGCCGGCCTGGAGGGCTGCTTTAGTCAGTAGCCGGTGAACGTCCAGGGATGACTTACTTGGAGGATGGCTTCTCTCAGGTCGACGAGAATTTCCGTCTGTTTTATGTTTTTCGTTCGAACGCTCTCTTCCTTCTGATCGTCAGCCATGTCGCCTCCAAGGATGACCTGAATGACGGTCTTGTTGCGTTTGACTCGGCGTCTTGTAAGATGCTGGGGAATCGGAAGGGTAAACGAGCTCTCGTGAGATTGTTCTGAGTCGGGTGGAATCAATCACAGGATTGTACGGATCCGGTGGGGTTCTTGTTAGATTTCATTAGCGAAACAATCTTTCAGGCGTCGCCAAATATTCCTCAGGAAACAAACCTGTTTCGGTAAATTGTGGACACTTTCTGGATTGAGCAGAGTTCCCTGATCTGCCATGAGATACGCGAGGTGTCTTCTGCGGAGATGGTCGATGTTTTCCTGGTAGAGCTCGAATTTCCTGGTAGGAAATTTCGCTCGTCTTCTACAAGACAGCTCATCGTGTGGCCAAATGTGGGAAGCCTTTCAACATCATTGAACAACTGATTTTTCCATGCATTCAGGAAACGGTCAGTACGTTGTTCGGTGGTTCGGGAGCCCGAATCGTGCAAGATATCCCGCGGTTCGCGAGGACAATCTCACGCCGCATCCTCGAAATCAGCAGTGATATGAAAGACCAAGTACTGTGCAGAGTTCGGAGCTCGCCTTTTTTCGCGGTGCAGCTTGACGAATCGACCGACTGCGGCAACATCGCTCAACTAATCTGCTTCATACGATCCGTCGATCAGGATGACATAATGGAGGACTTTTTGTTCTGTGCAGCCCTCGAAGGTCGGACGACTTCGGACGAAATCTTCTCGGCCTTCATGTCCGCAACGTCAGACATGGATCTCGACTGGAATAAATGTGTCGGAATTTGTACCGATGGTGCCAGGAATATGACGGGGCGTACGTCAGGATACGTCCGTAAGTTCTCAGCTATTGCCCCGAACGCGGAATGGACACATTGTTTCATCCATCGCCAAGCCCTGGCATGCAAATCGATGCCCATTGAGCTGAAGAACGTCATGGACAGCTGTGTTCAGGTGGTAAATTTCATAAAAGATCGCGCAACGAATTCCCGACTCTTCAAGCTTATGTGCGAGGGAACCGACGCCGATCATCATCAGCTCCTGTTCCACACAGAGGCTCGCTGGCTTTCCCGAGGGAACATGCTTGAGAGACTGTATTCGCTCCGTGAAGAAGTGCGTTTGTTCCTTCTCGAGCAGAAACAAATTTATCTTGGGCAACTCTTCCATCAGAACGGATGCGGCGCATACATCGCTTACCTATCGGACATTTTCGCCCACATTAACGTCTTGAATGCAACCCTGCAGACCCCGACGATGAATCAGATCACCGCAAAGCAGAGGCTCCACGCTTTCAAGGGCAAGATAAGTCTCTGGCTCGGCAGCATCGAGAGAGGGAATTTCGAATTTTTCCCCGAAACTTCAGAAGTTTTCTCGCTCGAAGGGAGAGATCCTCAGTTAGTTTGCCTGATGGCACATCACCTACGACAGCTACAAGATCAATTCGATGATAATCTCCCGAGCGAAGATCTTACCGACGATACAGGGGTCGAGAATCCTTTTTACGTGGATGTACATCGCATGCCAGATAAGTTGAGCGCCTCAGAGAAAGAAAGCCTCATCGAAGTAAGCTGTGACAATCTCCTACGCTCGATACACCATCAGGAAGGGACATCCGCGATGTGGACCGCAGCTGTGGTTCCATACGAGTCCCTCGCGATGAAAGCTCTGAAGAAGCTGGTTCCCTTCGCCACATCATACTTGTGCGAGTCGGCATTTTCGCATATGGTTTTCGTCAAAACGAAGGGGCGAAGCCGGCTGACCAATGAGAATCTCGAAGCTCAGCTTCGGATCAAGGTATCGCGGATCGAACCGAAGAGCTCATTGAGGATGTTCAGCAACAACCATCGCATTAAGAGCCTAAGCCAATTTGTTTGAGAATACTTCGACGATTAAATTCAATCGTTTTCTCGTATATCGCGTGATATAATGATTCAAGGTCCAAATGTCTGCAGAAGGGATATGCACGGAGTATCGACCGGCTTCAGCGAGAAATGAGAGAAAGGTTCGAGCGGCTGACAAACCTCGACAATACTTTCGGGTTCCTTCTCGACACTCAGCGGCTACTACAAGGCCAGCTGGACGAATTGAAGTCCGATTGTTTGTCATTTGCCAATGTGTATTCGAATGATGTCGACGGGAACGACTTATACAGAGAGATATGTGATTGTAGGATGTTAGTCAGCGAGCGCCTGCGGAGACATTCAGAACAACGTCTACCGCATGAAATTCGGCCTCTTCAAACCAGAGATATCGAATCTGGGGAAAAAAGTTGATGTTTGTTTCCCATTCGAGTTTCGAACGTTCGAGAACAGCGACTTTTTCGCTAAATTCGATATCTCTTGTTTGAAGAGGCCGAATCCCATGCCACAAACGTTATTCTGAATTTCTCCGGAGGCGCTACGATGCCCGGGGGAACAGACCCTCAAATCAGCACTCAGGACCCCCCGACCCCCTAACCCCACCGGGTAGACACCGAGTACGTGCTACCCGACTCATAACCTCTTTCTTCTTTGACGTGCTTGCGGAGACATTCACAGCAACGTCTACCGCATGGAATTCGGCCTTTCCCAACCAGAGATATCGAATTTAGGGGAAAAAGTTGCTGTTTTTGTCCCACTCGATTTTCGAACTAACCTAGGCTTTTGCTGCGCCTGCTGCAGATCCTCGAGCGAGCCATCTTCCTGCTCAAAATTTCTTCTTGCAACGATGAGAGCTCAAAGTTTGCGTCTTCAATTCACTTCACAGTACCCTACCCGAGCAAGGACACCGAATGGTTAGGCGTTCAATTATCATCAATCAGCACCGAGTGACACTTGAAAACATTGCTGTTATGATGCCACAGTTTGGCCTCGGGAAAGTACGAAACTGAATTTCGGTTTAATCGCCTAAGCCGTCGTGGTCGTCTGACCGTCTCGATGGACGGTTGGTTCTCAACTGTGTGTGTGTCCGCTGCGGCCCGTGAAGCTTCCAGAGGTGGATGCACGTCAGACTCCCCCCGCACCTCAGCGCTCTCTATGACCACTCCACGACAGCCGTCGGCTCATCTTTATTGCAGCATATAATTCTACCTAGATATGCGTCACACTCCCGGCCGAATCCTCGAGATGACACTCCGGATGCCTTACAGTCGAACTCTTCGCTCTTCCGCCTCGTTCGGAGGGCGCGACGCTGAAATTTGACATTCGAGAATTCCGGTCAACCTTGTTTCCTGGAGAACATTGACTGGATCTCTACCTACGGAAATGAAATCCTAACCGACTAACTAGTAGTGCGAAATGTGCGGAGCAGACACATGAGTCGACGCGTCGGGGTCTGGAACCGGGCCACTGGATGGACATTACGGAATTCCACCCGTTTCGGAGAGCGTTCGACTGCCTCCTTTCCTTAATTCCAAGCCGAGTTAGAAACTTCCTCGTTCCACGGGGTCATTCTCACCGGAACCGCCGAGGCACAAGCCACCAGCCGTGATGTCGAGCTTCCACCGTAGCCCTCATGGCCTGTTCGTCAACTCCGTCGCTCCTTCAAGACAAGTCCGGAACCTACGTTACAATGAGCTCCGCAGAGCATGTCGCGAGGTACGGGATGCCATGAGTTTGGGGAACGGCGCCCCTTTTGCGAAGCCGCCGCCGCCCGCCGACGCGGAACCCGGGACCCGTTGCCGATTGCGGTCTGTGAGGAGCTCCTTAACCGTGTACGCAGCGTCGCGCGGTCTAACCGCCTAGACCTTTCCTCCTTGGATTTCACCGATCCTTGCCGCGAGGTCCTCCAGGCCGCCATCGCCTCGTCCGCAACTCGCCCGCCGGTTTTCCAACCGCTGAACCCACGCTCCCCGCCAAGCCGAGCCGCTGATCACCCGCCTGCCCCGCCGACTGCCGACGCGCCGCTCGCCCCGACGTCTATCGCCCCTCCCCCCGAACGACGGCCATCCCTGCGTCGCCCAACCCCTCGTCACCGCTCTGGCGAACCTCCGCGTGGACGTCGGGACTCAGACTGATGCCCACGATTTGAGTCTGGGGAGGAGTCGTCATCTTTCGCCGTTCGTCTGATCATATGTTGGGATGTAATATTATCTTCAATAGTATATGTAATGGTACTATCCGTTGCTCGTTCTCTCCACCCTCTCGTAGCTAGACCTCTAGCGGGTAGAGCCACTGCACCGGTCTCTGAAAGACTTGGCCTGAAGCCGTCTTAATGAGACAGGATCGTTGCCGACGATCCGTTCTCTCCCCGCCCGAAAGACTCAGCACTCGACATAGTAGAGGCCAACGCGCTTTAGAAGGACTTGGATCCTGCAAGAGGCATACATCGCCGACTTGTACGCTGCGCGACTCTGACGGATTCCTACTATGCGCGGTTCTTAGATACTGGATATATTCTTGCGAAAACCGCTTCTGGAAGGCTCGAATAACCGATTGCTGGTGTTTCCAACGCCTCGAAAAAACTATCGAGTTCGCTGCTTCTCGCGAATCTGGTTTGAATTTCATTTCAGGCAGGGGCGGCTTCGCTCTATGTCCGTGGAGTAGATCCGCCGGCGACAAAGCGCTGATCTCATTCGGATCGAGTTGCACCGCCGTGAGAGGTCTTTGATTCACCAAGGATTCAATTTCTACCAGCACTGTTTCTAACTCCCTGAACCGCAGGGCGCCTCGACCTAGAATTTTCCTTAGCGGACGTTTCACCGTTTGAACCATACTTTCCCACCATGCGCCGTGAGTGGGCGCGTGAGGGGTGATGAATTCCCACGTAATTTCCGCATCGACGAGGTGCTGCTGAACGGCTGGACATTTCACATGATCGTAGATTATTTTCAATTCCCTAGCTGCCCTGACGAATGATAGACCGTTGTCCGACATGATTCGCGTTACGTTGCTGAATCGGGCGAGAAATTTCTTCAACGACAAGAGAAATTCATACGCCGACATGTCTGGAACAAGCTCAAGATGGATGGCTCCGGAAGCCGGACCTACGAAAAGCAGTATGTAGCTTTTCCGGAGGGTGCCATCCTCATGTCTATAGGAGATCGGCCCCGCATAATCTGTGCCGCAGACCGTGAACGGTGCCGCCGTCTCTAGTCTGAAATTCGGTATTGGGGGGACTGGCTCTGTCGCTGCTTCTGCGCGAAACAGCATGCCGGTGCACCCCATTTGGGCGCGACCGTTTGGGCGCAGGGCCGTTTGGGCGCCGAGCCATTTGGGCGCGGGCCGCTTGGGCGCGAGCCGTTTGGGCGCGAGCCGTTTGAGCGCAGAACTTACTGCGCTTCGGTTTTGGATTGTGACCTCTAGCATCTATCTAGCACCTATCTATGTAGCATACGGAGCGCCCCATTTGGGCGCGGCTGTTTGGGCGCGACCGTTTAGGCGCGGCTGTTTGGGCGCGACCCATTTGGTACGACTCCGCCGATGAGCGAATTCTCAAAGTTGTGAGAGAATTCGGTCAGAGGACCACGGTGGACTACTTGCGTGGGCTGGCACGGAATTTCAGGATGCAGGCATCGAACAGCGGACCGCAGACTGCCCCTGAATCGCCGGAGTCAGAGTAACGTGACACGTCTAGGCCTCGCGCGTCCAAATGTCAATACGTATAGATAAGCCTAAAAACTCGCTCATCCCGAATAGTATGGTATGAGCGGAGAATTCGAAGACCTAAGTCAAAGAATGGGATGCACCTCCGACGCCGTCCGTGTTCGTATCGAGCGCATTTTTTTTCTTCGCCAAGAGTTTGATAATCTTCATACGCAGATGGATCCACTCAGAACTCATGATTCGCTCTCGGAAGCCAACGGGGAAGTATTTCCGGCGTTTCCGTCTAGTCGTAATCCAGACTGTCGTTTCACTGGAACCGAGCGGTTGGGACGAGAATTGGTGATAAACCGTAAGCCGTTCACCGGACAACCAAGACTTCCGCGAGCAAACAATTGTGCGCCCAAATGGCTCGCGCCCAAACGGCTCTGCGCCCAAAGTGCTCGCGCCTAAACGGCTCTGCGCCCAAATGGCCCGCGCCCAAACAGCCGCGCCTAAACGGTCGCGCCCAAATGGGGCGCTCCGCAGCATGCATCTCTTGCAGTCCTTCAGGACGCTCTTCACCGCTCGCCGCGCTGACAAAATATAGTATTTTCTCCGAAGAATACTGAGGGTCGCTGTGACACCTCCGACGTGATGACATCTTTTTTCGTGAAAAAATCAAACGAGGAGCCTAACCGCTGCATCCTCGCCCGGGAGTAGCCTTGGAAATTTCTCCTCGAAACTTAATTCCTCGGCGCGTTCTAATCTGGAGCGACATCGCAATACTCCGAGTTCGTCGACGAATGGCGCTAGTTTGAATAACCTGCTGTTCTTCGCGATGTCTTAGAAACTGGATGCTAATTCATCCCCGAAGTGGGCTCTCTGAACATTCGCCAGTATTCTCTCGGTCGCCTGGAGCGACTCCTGCGTGCTGACTGGATCAGCGAGAGCAATCTTCGTCGCTGGAGAGCGCCGATTCGCTGACCATCTAAGAATCCTTGCAATGCTATTAACCAATGTGCTCCAAGATGACAATCGGGAGCCAAGCGATAGGAACCCGGGATTCAGCTCGACTCCTGCGAGAAGAACCCTCGTCTTCCTCTCTTTCTCAATCTCGTTCGCAAAGTGAACGTTCAGCGAGTGTTTCTCCGTCGGACGACCTGGAGTCGTCAACCATGGAGGTCCTGAAGTCCACATCGAACTGAATTCCGCATCGGCTATATTAATTCCACGACTCAACAGATCTGCTGGATTTTCGGCTGACTTAACGTAGTCCCAATCCGCGCAGTCTGTGAGCGATTGAATCTCCCGGATCCTATTTCCAACGAAGACCTTCCAGCGCTCTGGCGAGTCTTTTATCCAGTGTAGTGTGGGTGAATTATCGCACCAAAAACACGTGGAATCGAAATGATAATTGAGATAGCGTTTTATTTTATCTCCCATGCGCGCTCCTATTACCGCTCCGATCAGTTCCGATTTGTGGATCGAATATGCGCTCTTCAGCGGCACCGCTCTCGCCTTCGAGGCCACGAACGAAACTCTCGCGCCACCCCTTCTCGAGATTTCCCGCACGTGAACAACACAGCCGAGAGCAGACATACTCGAGTCGCAGAACACATGGAGTTCTCTCCCGATGACGTCTCGCGATGTTGTGTTTATATTCCGAGGCAGACGAAAGTTTTGCGCGCGTTCGAAACTGTTCTTCACGTCCACAAAATGCTCTAAGTTGGATTCCGTCAGCTCTACGTCCCAATCTATTTTCTGCTTCCATAGAGATTGCAAGAGTGATTTCGGCCTGATTGTGATGGGCGAAATAAAACCCAGTGGGTCGAAGATCTGTGCCGTGCTTTTCAAGGGTGAACGTTTCGTCGGCCTGCTGGACTCGAGAGTCTCGAGGGCCGACGAAAGAGATATCGCCAGTTCGTCACTTCGTAAGTTCCAGCCAATGCCGAGGAACTTTGCGTCTACTTGGTCGAAGGCGACCTGGATGTCCGGATCGCTCATCGAGTCCCGAATCCTGCCGCCCAGCTCTGAGCTATTGGTAGCCCATTTTCGAAGCCTGAAGCCACCCGCGCGGAACGCTTAAAACAAAAAGTCCGAACTCTCGAAACCCGCGACTGCTGTCTTTTCTGAGAAAACGATATCGTCCATATAGAAGTTCTCGTCCACGTCCTTCAGAGATTCTGCTTTGCTCGGGTGCTCCTCCATGAGATGTCGGATATGGAACTTGATTCCCGCGCAATGGATGAACGGGCTTGAGACAATCCCGAAATCGAGAACTGTGCTCCAAAATTCCCTAACCGGAGCCTGCGGGTTCTCACTTAACCCTTGCGGCCAGAAGTATCGAAGGAACGTTCTGTGATCCGGATGGATCCGATACTGGAGAAAGGCCTTCTCGATGTCACATACGATAGCGATTTCGTCTCGCCGAAATCGCAAGAGGACCTTAATCACGTCTGGCAGCAAATTCGCGCCGCAATGGAGAACGTCGTTTAAGGCTGCCTCATCTTTTCGTCTGGCTCCAGCATCTTTTACTACTCGCACCTTGAATACATCCCGAGCTGGACTCTGCTTGACGACTGGTAATATCGGTAAATAATGAACTAGTTCGCCCGGCTTTTTCGGTGTTGCTGGTTCCGCGTATCCACGTTCGAGGTAACTTTTCATCTCCCGATCGACTGCGGCTATGAGTTCTTGCTTATTCCGATTTTTCACGAGGAACCGCTTGAGACTACCGCGCGCCACGTTTTCGTTGTCTCCAAGGAACCGAATGTTCTCTTTGAATGGGAGACTGACCATATAGCGACCGTTCTCCAACCTCTGAATGCCATTCCTGAAGAAATTCTGCAGATTCGCTTCTGCTGTGCTAATCGATTCTACCGTAGGTACTTCAATCCCGAGGAGTTCTCATGACCATAACTTCTCCAGATCCGTTCTCAGCTGTTGGTTCGGGTCTGCTTCGGAGCTGAACTCCACCCCGCTGGACGGGTCAGAACTCTCCCTTCCGTTCGTCGGTCGAGCGAACATGCTCACGACTCTAGAATCCGATAGTCTCGTGCCTGGCTGATAGAGATTTGCTGTCACGAAGACCTGTGAGCGTTGGAGCTCGGTCGACGAACTGTCTCTTCCAGAAAAAACTTTTTCGGGCTGATCCACACAGCCAAGGTTTGACGTCCCGGGTACTGTTATTCACATTGCTTCCGAGGACGGATCCATAGAGCAAATGTACCCAGGAGGATCAAGGCCGAGTACCTGCATATTTTTCCGGCAGCAGGGATCGAACCCACACCGCCTTCCGCGCGAGCGGCGTCGTTGCGGCATTTCACGAAGTGAAACGCACGTTTGCACGAGAAGTGACAAACGCGCTAACCACTCGACCACCCGTCGGTCGAACTGTCTCTTCCAGCGACTACCCAACCGAAGATCGTTTCACTCGCGACCATCCGGTCGTCGAGGATCCGCTCCTCTCCGCATTTAATTCTAGCAAGAACGTCTATGCCGATCAGAATATCGATTTCGCGCCTACTGATGTTCTCGGCGGCGTCCGCCATCGGCCGGAGGCTCCAGGTCTCGTTTGACACCGGGAAAGCCTCTTTGGCGATCTCTGGGATGCCGATCGCGCGCAACCTGATCGCGGCTCGGTCGTCGAATCGGCTCTGTAACCCTATCTCGAATAC